>NC_142522.1:36415951-36715951 GCF_964205215.1 Stylophora pistillata
GTCTGTCACGTGGTCTGATTTCCTGACGCTCTAGGTTGAGTCAGCCATCTTGCTTATAAGCGTGGACTGGAGTAATGTTTTTCTGGTGATCGTATCACGAGTTAGTACTCCTCACACAAACCAATACACGCAGACCCGGCTTGTGTTATAACTGCAACTTGTGCAAGAGCTTTTTCGCTGTTAAAAGACAACACTTAACTGCTTGAATCTTCGGTACGGGTTGTACTTCACTGAACAGGGTCATTGCATTCTTGCAAGTCAACAACTATCGGTTTGATCTATTGGTGTGAGTTGCACTACTGAGTGTGTGAAAGGCTTACGGTAATTTGCGAAACGAAACGAGACGAAACGAAACAAGGTTCGCAGACAATTTCTTTAGGAGCTCTGCGCCCGAAAATGGGCATGTTTAATACACGAAATGGCGAAATGACGAAATAGCGAAATGGCGAAATGGCGAAATGGAACTAAAGACAAGAGCCAAACTTGTAAGGTATTACCGCTCTACTGAAATCTCCCTCTGTTGCCGAATTTATTCTGTGGATTAATCGCCACAAATAGAAGAAACATCTACAATCACAAATTCGCCGTCACGGACCTTTTGGTAATTTCTATTCCAGCCTCTCTCTGTTAACAGGGCGCAGATTTGACGCCTAGGATATTCCTCATCAACGATAAACAACGATTTGTTTATCTCATATTTACCGTCGAGCAGCGGCTATGACGTTATGCTTAGAGCTCCAGCAATCACATGGAATGGATTATGAAAACGGAAGCCACTTCGCAATGAAGTTACACAAGATATTTGGCAAATGCGTACTTTGCTCGGAAACGGAGTGACGTGGGATGTTTATAAAAAATAGATACAAGGTAAGCTTTGTAGTGCAGTGCAGATATGCAAGTTAGCAGAATAAATCGGGCAAAAATTACAACTTTTGTTGGAGCGGTAATATCTTCTAACTTTGCCTCGTATCTTTTGTACCATTTCGTCATTTCGCCATTTCGTCATTTCGCCATTTCGTCATTTCGCCATTTCGTGGTTTAAACACGTTCCCCGAAAATCGTCTTGCTTGATAAAGCAAAGACAGGCTTACAGACGCGACAAGAAATTATTCCCTCTCTACGAAAACTGTTCTCGCTAGATGCCTTGTTTCGCAAAATACTAGAAACGGGAGGCCTATGGTGTTTTGCGAAACGAAACGAAACGAAACGAAACCACAGAGGGCACATACACAAAAAGCTGTTTGTGTAGCCGACTGTTGTTTTATAGTAAATGTACCAGATTTACCGTTTGCCTCACCTATAGCAATATATTGCTGACTATGTACATAAATCATTGATAAGTAAACGTTGAATTAATTACTTTACCTGTGGTGTATAGTCGTCCTTTTGCCTCAACAATGTTTTTTTTTTTTGAGCGATTTTGAATTAAGTCTGAGTTTGTCGTTAATGTAATGCATAAAAGAAAGACAAGGGTGGAAGCCTTTTTTTGAAAGGGTTCAAGCGCCCGAGTGATTTTCCCCACGGAAATCGCATCGCTCTGCTTTCAAACTTCGCAGCATTAAGGTCAAAAGATGCACGACTCTCCTTGTACCTTCCAATCGAAAATCCATCGAAGAAAATCAAACTCCCACAGTATTTCAGCGTCTGGGATGCGTAGCAAGATTCTCATGTGCCAGCCAGAAACCGTCACGCTGATTGCCCTTTTCTGATTGAACAACGTTATTTTGAATTGGTCAATCAGAAATATGTTGGGTCTTGATTCCAATTAGAAAGCGTCTCAGTTTTTGTGAAAGAAAATATTTGTTGAAGTGCAGGTCTCACGGTTATGAACTATCGAAGGCCTTGCCAATCGCTAGTTTAATGTTTATTGTAAATTTCATTCGCTTTGCCCACCGAACTTGAAAGTCTTTGTGTAGTGGTTTTGCACTGGATGGATCGTTAGCGTGAGCAAGTATTTCATGCTAACACAAGAATTAACAAATATCAAGTCGCACAAAATCAGCACGTCGTGCGTCATGATCTATGGAATATTAAAGAATAGTTGATTTGTTCTGGAGCTCCGTGCCACTGCGAACAGTTGAAGGTGAGAGCTGGTGGTGACCATTACAAAGGGTAGATAAGGGAATATGCAAAAAAGATGAGAGACCATCCTTCTCTTCTTGTGCAGCTGCTTGTCGTCAGTAAAAAGAGGTCTGTATATGAGAGTATTATAATTAGTCACGTGCTGAAGAAGTGCTTAGGACACCGAATTTAAACTCTGCCGGTTTTGTTTTTCTTGGCATAGTTTAAAGTTCTTCAATTGCTGCTGCCGGTCTTAATTGATTATGGACTTCAGCTAGTCATGATCACCGTTTATGCGGTGAACGTGTGCTGTAGGTGCAACGCTAGTTGCAGTATCAAAAAGGGCTTTGACAACGATATAATCTTTTGTGACAGTCAAATTTGTTGGGGAAATCATACTGTCGCTAGCTTGAAACAGAAGCAGGCTGAGCATTGCGATATTTTGATTAACTCTAACCAGAGATTTCTTCAGCCCACTCTCTCCTTTCGTTCAAACCAACTACCATACGCACGAACACTTCAGGTCTTGGGTTCTTCTGGGCTTTGATCACAACTTAACCATAAACATTAGCCTCTTGCCTTTTCCAGGGTTGCTTTATATTTTTGGCAGATGAAGGTTGAGGCCTTGTGATGTGATTGTCGCGTATCGTTGACTCGATTATAAAAATAATCAACCACAGACAGTGGCTTTCTCGCTTATTTCAATGACATGGGTGATCTCATATTGCCGGCAAAGTGTATTTTAATTGATTGAAGTCTCGCGCTTCAAAGTTTCATGGCGAAGCTTTCTATAACAAGGCGTCTGTTTCACTATTGATATGCAAAATTGGTTGAGGATTGCAATCAAGCCAATTGGTCTAGACCGCTGGAGTCAATCTCCTCCAGAACTTCGTTAGGAGCCATTTATACTCCCGGGTGAAGTCAAGTGAGGCTCTGTGAGGGTACTGTGTATTGACCATAGCAGGAATATAACTCAATGGCCCCTGCCAGAGTTTGAATCTGGGCCTTCTATCCAGAGTCTAGTGTCATGACCATAACTTGGACTACGGTACCTCTTGCGCTATTAGCTGTAACTTTTTCACTAAAATGTTCCCTGAGTGTTGAGTGCGGCACCTGCCTGGTAAGCAGATGAAACCAAATTCAAGGAGCCTACCTTATAAATGTTTTGGTATTTTTGCGAGGTGTGAGCAGTGAAATTAAAGGGTTTTTTTTTTTTTTTTTTTTGATGCATGAATCATCCAAAGTCTACTTTGTTACTATTACATATGATCCATAAAATATATGTGTAGTAGCAGATGAACACTGGCTTTACCATTAGTTCCACAATCAACAATACTAGTTCCCACTGCGGGCAAGTACTTTATATATGAACGAATGGGTCGGAAGAAATCTATAAGACAACACAATTAGATCATCTAATAAAGACCAAAGAGTAATTGGATGGAACAAATTTGCAAAACCGACATGTTTTGCAATGATGATGTGGCCAGTTTCATCTATGCTTGCCTTGATACCCACAAACAACTTTTTTTTCTATAATGTTTTGTCGATGAAGGTGATGAATGAATCAACGTCTCCGTGTTTAGTGTTTCAACTACTTTTAGCCCTTCCTTGAAAGCAAAATATTTAATTCTGAGTGAGCACAACGATGAGAATAAGGGCGTCATCTAATAGACCAACTGATGAAGTGGCCACAGTGAAACAACTTTGTCTTAGCTCATAGAGAAAAAGACTTTCACAGCCAACACCTTCCGCGTTTCCATTATCAGCGGAAATGTGTTCCAAGGGAGGCAAACCCAGGAATCCATTTGTCTACTTTAATTTTAAAAAATGATTTATTAATCCGATAATGAGTGCCGTGAGCTAATTAATTCGGAAGCGTCGTGTTCAATGTTAACGTTTAGGATAAGGTCAGCATCAATAGGTAAATGACAAGTGAGAGGTCCGAACAGATACGGCTTTCTTAAAATAACAAATCCTGTAAGTAGCGTGAGAATTGAAAGGAAGAAATGCGAGAAGTGACAAAAGCTGTTTATAAAAGTTACTGAGAGTTGCTTGGCGCAACGTTTATTGTTTCAAAATAGCTATGAATTAAACATATAATTAATTCACAATGGTGCCCAAGTTATGAAGAATCGTCGCATGACTTTGCGATCTCTGCGATATCGTTGCCACCAAGGACAAACTTAGAAATGTAGCATGTCAATTTCCAAGAATGCTACCAAGGGGTGTAAATTCTGGGGTTTGATTACCGGGATTCTCTGTTGTTTTGGCCTTTGTCTCATACGAGTTGTGTTAAAATCTCGCGGTAAATTAAGACTTTATTATAGAGATGACTGTTAGGATTAGTATAACTAATATCATTACTATTGTTATAATTATCATGATATCTTAACTCAGTAAGGTGTAATAAAAGCACAACTTGCACTGGTAAATTCTAAAACCTCATTTAGTAAGATGGCCTTACAACATTTTTCACATTTCCACCACACCATCCGCATGACAGTGCTTCGTGAAGAGGATCGCTTAATCCGGAAAACGATTTCTATTTTCGATGAAGTTCCCGAAAACGCTAAACCCACCCAAATGATCTTCCTAACAGGATGATAAGGATGTAAATGTTTACGTGTTCAATCTCATTACAGCGTCGACCTATATTCAGGCTTTGCTGTCCGGAATGATTGATTGCCGATCACTTTGGGAGCTTCTTGAGAGCGCTAGCCACCTTCCCTCCTTAATATGTTTGCTTTCTGGAAAATGCATAGATTGCAATGATTCAGACCAAGGTGCTATAAATAGCGGCACGTAAACTTTCGAGCTCGTCACCTGACAAAGGGTAGCAGTATAGAAGTCTTAACGCCGCGATCAATGCAATCCTTTTGCGCCAATGCTTCTTTGGCGCCGAACTATCTCGCTCTTAATTTTTTTTTCTAAGGAACATGTTCCTATTTCCTAACAATGCCTCCAAGCTTGTATTATTGGAATGTAAAACGATTACATTTTATCCAAATGAATAGTAAGACAAATGAGCAAACGAGTCTGAAGTAATTTGTAACGCAACACAATGAGATTCTAATAATGACCACAAATTACTTGGATGGAACAAATTTGCAAAGCCGACATTCTTTGCAATAACGGTGTGGCGAGTTTAAGAAACGTCTTTGCTTGCCTTGTTACTCACACATCTTTTTTTCGAATATTTGGTCGGCTGAGACGGTGCTGAATGAATCAATGTCTCCTTGTTTAGCATTTCAACTACTTTTACCCCTTCCTTCAGTTGAGAGTAAAATTGTCATTCTGAGTGAGCACAACGATAAGAATAAGGGCGTCATGTAACAGACAAATTGGTGATGTGACCACAATGAAATAACTTTGTTTTAGCTTAGGGAGAAAAACCCTCTCACAACCAACACTTTCATCGTCTCCACCATCAGCGAAAATGTGTTTCATGAGGAGTCAGACCTGATGGGAGAATCAAATTTAACTCAAAAAGTTGATTAATTAATCCGATGATGAATGCCGTGAATGCCATGAATGCCGTTTAGGACAAGGATAAGAATCAACTAGGGAATGATCAGTGAGTGGTCCAAACAAGTAAAGCTTGCCACATTGGATTAACAAATCCTGTTGAAAGGCAACTTTGTACACAGCAGCTTTGGCTCTAAATATAGGAGCACGAGAATTGAAAGGAAGAAATACAAGAACTGGCAAAGGCTATTTATAAAAGTTACCGAGAGTTGCTTAGCGCAGCCTTTATTGTTTCAAAAGAGCTACTATACTTAGCAATATAGCGTGTCTGTTTCCAAGAGTGCCACTGAGGGGTGTAAATTCTGGGGTCTGATTTCCGGGATTCTATATTGTTTTGGCTTTTTTCCAGTGAGAGATGTATTTTTATCTCGTGGTGAATGAAGAATTTATTATCGTGATGATTGTTATGATAAGTATTATTATTATTGTTAGGTGTAAGGTGTATGAAAAGCACTACTTCACTGGTAAATTCCAAAACCTCATTTAGAGAGATGGCCTTGCACGAACTTCTTCACACTTCCTCCACACCATCCGCATGGCAGTGCTTCGTGAAGAGGATCGCTTAATCCGGCAAACGATACATATTTTCGATAAAGTTCCCGAAAACGCCAAACCTCCAAAAGGATATGACCTTCCTAACGGCTAGGGTGATAAGGATGTAAATGTTTACGTGTTCAATCCCATTGCAGCGTTAGCCTATTTTCAGGCTTTACAGTCTAGAGTTGATCGCCGAATATCTGTGAGGTCCAACTCGTCACTCATCATCGAGAGGATGAAGAATGATTTTACTCCATTCGTGACCAACTTTGAGGCGACAGAAAAAAAAAAAAAAAAATCAGTAGCAACAAGCATGTGACCAGATTTTGACATTCAGCCTTTTCATCGAACTAATACGGAGATCCCTCGCAATGAATTTTTTTTTACAAAATCACAAACTCTGAAAAAAATCTTATCTTTCACTCTAGAGTTTAGTCTATTTCAGTCGAACATACTGAAAGCCTCTAATGATAGCTTCAATTAATGTAAAGATGTCATACGTATGATTTTGAATTTTCCCTAAACGTGTGAAATAGGAATGTTCAGATAGCTGGTGCATGCTTTGCATGAAGAAGGGAACTAACTGTCACAGAGGTTTTTCAGAAAAAAAAAAGGAGAAAAGAACAACAGCAACTTATATAAACTAATACCATGTTTCAAAGATTTTTCAAGTTAATTGGCCAACTATATTTTTTTTTAATTAGTCCAAATTGGTCTGGCCTTTGTCATGTCCTTTTTCTTTTTTCTAGAACATTCTATTATGGCTATGAAACTGATTATTTTCTATTTTAAATAGACTTTTTAGTTTAATTATGCACCTTAATTGTATGCTGAATGATTGGTATTCTACTAGTTTGGCTATGTTTGACTATTGGTACAAGCTGAAATTGCATGCGTGAATCGTTGAATCGCTGCCTTTGTATAGAATCAGCCAAACAATATCGTTTTACCCTGATACTGAGATTAATAACAAAAACCTGACGTCTGTTGTTTTAGTCCTGGTGGTTGTTTTTTCGCCAGGCCAAAGATATAGACATGCATGCAACAAATACGAATGAGAGGCACGCAAGAGAATAGAGAAGTTGATATCATCTCTTGTTTGACGAGAAAAGGAAAAAAAAGCCAGAGAAGAAAAAAAGAAAAAAGGGGAAAGGTAATAAAGTCAAAAAAAAGTAAAATAAACCTATTCGCGATTTTTTCTTTCGTCATTTTACAGAGTTTGAATGAAGCGAAAAAGTACTTCCTCGGTCTATGTATTTTTGAAATCTTAAAAAAAAATTTAAGTTGGAATCAAAGTCAGTGGAACTAAAATACTAACTTTTGAAGCAGACAGCTTACGTGTTGATCAATAAGGCGTGCCGTCTAAACAAAGTTGTATCAGTTTCAGAGATCTTTTTGCCAACTTAGTTCAATTATGCAATTATTCTTTATCGCATGCTGAATGTTTGGTGGTATACCACTAGTTTGGAGATTTTGTTTATTAATACAAGCTGAATTTCCCTACGTGAATTGTTGTCCCTGTCTTTGTTTAAAATCAGCGAAACGATATCGTCTAACACTGATAGAGCTCTTCTGTTAAGGTTAAAAAGAAAATTGTTGTCTGAGTGATTTCTAGCTCCGTTGTTTGTTCAAAATGCTATTTTTGTGATATCCCTCTTAATTATGAAATGAATATTATTTTTCATAATGCAAATAACCTGACTTTGTAACGGCCCAACTCACCATAGAGTTCTCTGCAGACTCTGTTGCACAGCGGTAAAGCACAGAAGTGCTAATTGCATAGACTTGGTTTCAGTCCCTCAGATTTTTTGTTTTCTCATTCTCTTTGGATGACGAATAACATATTTCTTAAAACCTGAAAAAAGGTTCTACCAACAGAGGATTTGCACGGTCAATTTAAAATTCTTAACAGACATGTTTGTTGACCTCCCATCATTTCAATCTCTCTGCGCCCTCCGATAGGTCTTCTACAAGCAGTATGATTTGACTCATGGGTCAAAGTATTCATTAGATCGTGTGCATTTTGTTTCTGGCTTCGAAAGGGACAGCCATTTTGTACTCTCTGAGCTGTAAGAAATGAAGAGTACAAAGTATTTCATAACTCCTCCATAGCGTATATTTCTCTTCGTTTCAACTGAGCTTGCTCCTTTAAGTATTTTTATGTTTACGCTGAGAAAGCGCAAACGATAACGGAACAGTACAACGATAGGCACAGGGGCGTTGCCAGACATGTCGAACTGTTAGCAGAATTTTGATGGTTACCCTTTTTTGATACCCTTTGGCAGATTACAATAATGTGTCTTGATCTTGCCACCGTCACTGAAAATAAATCAATGCTTTTTAGCACTTTCGGAGTTATTATTAGTATTATTACTTTAATCTATCTGCAGAAGATCTTGAGAGAGGAATTATTTCATCAAGGATTTGCTCCGTGAATTTATTCAGTTTTATAACGTAAATTATCTTGGGTTCAAGACCTTTCGCTGCCTTCATTCTATTTTCGGGCTTTGATGTCTGGAATTTGTAGAAATTCCGGTTATCCGTGAGGTCCAAATCGTCACACATCTTTCTTGGTCCTCTAAAAACCGGAAAAAAAAAAAAAAAAAAGGAAACAACCAAGATTTACTTCGCTCCCTAGAAATGGCTCCAATACGAGAGAAATTTGGTTGTAGCGCCAAACTGATAACTGGAAGGCATAGGTTCAAGCCTGGTGAAAGGCTTGAATTTTTTCTTTAGGCTTCATTCTCTTCAGTTTCTTTAATTGCAGTTAACCTTTGGAGTTTTTATTCGTCCACCCCCGTGAAATCTTATCAGTTAATGGATAGCAATATGATCTTCTTTGATGCATAATGGCAGTGAAGAATTAGACGTTTGATGCGGATGAACTGACAGAGCGAGGACTCGGAAGGGTGGTACTTTTGGTAAAGTTGTGCTAGCCGGTTCTCCAATCTTGAATCTATTTTGGATCGAAACATTTTATTTTCGACACTTGCTTTTATGCCTCGCCTCTAAAAGTCACACCCGATTTCATAAATGACCCAGCATGTAGTTACAAATTTTCTCTCTGGCTTTGTCGTGGCGAAGTTCAGCTTCGCAACCATGCCTTTCTCAAGAATTGGTAAAATTGTCTCGAAAATCCGACTCGAATGACATGATTTGGGTTAGTTTTGAAAGCGGGAACTTCTGCTCCTTTTCCTACTAAAATTAGAATCGACTAAGGAGTTAACCGCGTGGCAAGATACCTATGCATGGACTTAAAGCTAAGAAACAGTTATAGATTGCTCAGCGGCACACTGACATGTCTAAAATAAAGAATCCTTTTAACGTCCAAAGTTTTCTAAAGAAAAAAAAGAAAAAAGGATCCTTTCGTGGTTGAAATGAGCCAAGGTTGTTAAAGGCATACTTCGACTTGTAGTGCATCCTTCAGCTGGGGAATTGCTTCATCATTTTCACCACCATCAAAATCATCTTCATTTGTTAGGAGCGAGTGAATATAATCCATATTTCCAATCCCTCTCCTAAGCTCATGTGTCGTCAGCTTCCGGACCGTAAGTTTAGGAGCGGAATCCTACTAAATTTCAACTTAAACTTAAGGAGGCTAGGCACATAAACTGGGAAAAGCTTAATTTAGACTAACAAGTTCATCACGTCAACATGACGCGAACGCTTTAGGCTTTACATTCTTTCCAACACTTAACTCACTCAATATGTAAATTTTGTCACTCAATCAGAATTAATTATGCATGTTTCGCCTAGTTTTTAAATAGCTCTAACGGTTTTTCAAATATTCTGTAACTGACGAAGATGTTCGTAACATCGAAACATGTCTTATAAATTAAAAATGTCGTACTCTTCTTGAAGATAACGATTTGCTTTCTGCTGTGTCGACCTGAGGTTTAATTTATAAATCTGCTTGCTGCTTTTTTGAAGCACAGTCAAGCTTTTGCATAAGAGTCGAAGTCAAGAGCACGTAACGATTAACTCGAAAATTTTAGGTTTACTTCTCTGCCTTTCTGGCTTTGATACGCTCCTTTGGTTCCTTGGAAAACCATGAGCGATTCATTTAAGTCCGTGATGGTCAAACCTACACCTTATTTCAGACCAAAAAGGCCAAAAACTCGTGCCCCCCAGGTTGGCACATGTTTATTTAGCCTGTGCAGAGGAGTGCCTCGCACCCTGGTTGATTTAAACAGTGATTAGGTTTGCTGATTGATCCAATCGGCATACGGATTGTTTCCTTGCTCTCTCGTTACTCTAGCAAATCATTTACTTGGAACTTCTGTTCAAAACGCCCACGATGAACTTTGCAAGGAAACTTTGAAGTAAATCTGTTCCGTCATTACATGGTTAAAGTCTGGGTTGTTAATTGAGATCGTTTCTGGGAACTGGTTTTCGCTAAAATCGCTTGCGTGAATTGTTTAATCGCTACGTCAGCTTAACATCAGTACAATGATCGCATGACGACTGTAAGCTCATGATTTAGATTAAGAAAAATTACCTCCTGGTTGTTGACCTAACCTAAGAAACTTTTTAAGTGCCGCACCGAGGTCAAACCTCTGCACGAAACAGGACAAATCATACGGGAAAGCATGGAAAATGGTGGGATAGTTAGTGTTTAGTGGTATATTTTATTTTAGAGAGCTCGATAGGAAGGCGCGTTATTTCTTTACCTTTTCTCGATGGATAACGCAACGCCAGATTTTTTAATTGGATTTACATCTTTTAAAATGTCATCTGCAATAAAATTAATTTCGTTATTAGGTGCACGGATGGCCTGATCAGGGCGAACCTGGAAAACCCAACTTAATCAGTTTGGAGATCTTCCCTCAACTCTTTTTCCGTTGTCAAAATCTCAATATGTTCATAGACGAGGCGAGCTGCAACACCTCAGATAAGATCCCTTATCAACACTCCACTCTGGTTACCGAGTAGAAAAGTGAAAGATCTCATTAATTGATTTCAAAGTTTCTTCGTGAGAAGGAGCAAAATATTTTGCCCGCCTCAGTAACTCGGCTCATGTGACCGAGAAACCTCAGAGTGAATTACAAATTCAAAAAGTTTCAGCTCTGAAGAAATTATTAACCCTTCCGGAAGTTTAAAGTTAAATCTTTCTTAGTCAAAGTACCGGTGGTCAGAGCCGATATAGCTTCATTAATAAGATGACATACTTTCGTCAGTTTCGCACCGTTTTGGATCACCAACTGATGAGCTTGAAGGAGTTAAAGCGCATTTATATTAAAGAGGGAAACAGTGGCACAGAGGTCTAAGAAAATAAAACAAAGAAAGAAAAACTTTTGGGGAACAACATCTGGAATTTCGTGCGGCTTTTCGGAATACTGCTTTGCATTTTCACGGCACCAATCCATTTCGGTCTGGCCTCTATCAAGTGCTCTCTTTTCTCTTAATACGTTCGTATAATTAAATGAAGACAGTGATGGTGTGCTTCTGCGGAAATGTCTAAATTAAAAATGAGCCGTTGTCGCAAGCTGAATGTTTGATGGATTGGCTTACTATTTTTTTAGTAATTTTTCTCAAACTGACCGGTGCGGAGATTGCTTGCGTAATTTTTTAGGTCGCTCACTTGTTTGAAGAATTAGCAAATGACACTCTTTTACCAATTTAGAACTTAAAAATAATTGCTGTCTGGTTGTTGTTTTTCTCTCGTGTGCAAGTTCACCGGGCTAGGGTCAAACCTTTGCATTAAACAAAACAGTAGTACGAATGACAAGCCTAGAAAACAGTGAATGATTTGGTGTCCCGTGAGAGCTATAAAAATCCAAGAGATGGAAGAGAAGTGGAATTTAGAGGTGCAAAGTCTATGTTTAAGGAAATATAATGCTTTGTTTTTCTTTCATCATTACTACTAATTGGATAACGTAAGAGCCTTTTCCTCGGTTTTCCGTCTTTCAAAATGTAAAACTTTTGAATGGAATCAAAACCAGTGCAATTCAGAGGCCAACTTTGAGAAGCAGAAGTTAATGAGATGGAAGCAAGTATTGACTTACCGTCAAAATGCTGGTCCAAGCAGGGCGAGCTCTCTAAACCTGGTTGGCTCAGTCCTTACCAGGGTTATCAGAGACCTTAAAGCAGTCTGGACGGCAATGCCAAGGACGATGTCGATTAAAAAAACCAATTTTCATTTTTAGCTAGAATTTCGAAAATAGCTGGGTGTGTTTACCGTTTCTTACAGCTCTACACCTCAACTTCAGCGTAGAGAATATAAGCAGCGTTGAGTTCCTAATGGATATTAAAATAATTTGCCATCGCGGTTTCCTTCCGCAGACGACGCAAATTTTGGTGATTTCACATTGCTGATTTGCAGGACTGCTAAGAAATGTACAGAGTTTTAAATGCATGTGTTGAGATATTTTTCTGCCTATTAGCTGTTTTGTTTTACCACGTCCTCCTTGCCGTCGCATTCTTCAAACTATGATAACAAGCTCCAACGGTTTGGACCGCGCATGCGCAGGCCATTTTTCTCAGCATATATTTAATTCAAATTTTAATCGTTGGAAGCCGGCTAACCTTTTCTTTTTAACCTTGACAAAAATTCACGAAACTCTGGTCGCAGTTATATTTTTTCTCATTCCTCTCAAGGCCTTCCTAGTTTCAGTTGTTTTTGAGTATGAAACCAAATAAACACATACAGGTTATTTTGAGCGATAATTTTCCATTCCACCTACCTTCAGCTGTTTTTCCCAGAAGTTCAAACATTTGCATTAAATGTGAATACGAAGGTCTTTGTGATGTGAAAATGATTTTTGTACTTTGACCTAGCACATTACAAAGACATAACTTTGGCGGTATGATAAGTATCGTGTATGTAATTAAATGATTAAGTTTGATGTTCCTGTCTCGTAATCGACCTCTATCAAATCGGACTTCCCCGCTCATGTTTCAATACAAACTTTTCATTAGTATTTATGAACTTCGACGAAGAAAGAAGAAAAGTATATTTCCAAGCAAATGTATTGTGCACGGATAGAGTACAGCTTACCGTGGATACACTGCAGCGGCAGCGTTTTGCGCAAGCGTTAGGGACGTTGACACGATATAAGTTGAAAAGGATACAAGGAGTGATTAAGTTACTCAAAATGATTGAAAGCCACCAAAATAGCGGCCTTTATCTTGATGCAGGGGGGACATACACGAAAAAGATGATTGACAGATCTTTAAATTTCCATACCGTGGAGTCACGGAAGAAAGTAGTCTCGAGCATTCCTCTTTTTTTTTTTTTTTTTTTTTTTGACAATTTGGGAACCACCGCGTCTCCACCTGTGTTTTCTTTCGGAAACGGTTCGACCGAGGAAACTGTTAAGAATTTGTTCGTTTGATTGTTTGTTTTCTGTTTGTTTGTTTGTTTGTTTTTTTTTTTTAATTGCACGAGATTATTACGAGGGAAAAACGAGTTTTTTTGTGTCGATATTTTCATATGAACCACCATCCATTGTCTTCTGTACTTCTTAGTTCATAATCAGAAGCTAATTTGGCGTTACAAGATATTCGTGGTATGATTCCGTTGCGCTGGCAGGATGTGCAAGTTTTGCTTTACTTACCCATATTAGCTAGGATAACATCTGTGAAGGAAATTTCACAAATTTCTACAGTATCGAACTTTGACCCAGTGTTGAGCCAGAGGGCTTCCCCTTGTGCATAGTGACTCAAATTTCAGCTTTGCGTGTCAACTTCCAGTACACAAGTCCCCATTGGAGTGATATCTATATCGCTTGAATGAAAGCTAAACTTTATCTTGAAATTTATGGTGACACTTGTTGATGTCGGCTCCACCCACTTCCTTTTCCCTGTCGACATAAATGTTTGTATCACTTTATGGATCCAAAAATTCTGAAATGTAGCAACTGAAATTGTCTTTAGAGACAAATGGTGTTGCCTCTTCATCGCAGGTCCATAGGACAATGGATTTAGAGAGAAGCCTTAGCTAATTAGATGAATGGTAGGAGGGACCCCAGTCTATTCAGTCCTTTCCTGGTTGTGTCAGTTCCTCTTGGATACATTTTAGTCTCGTTGTGTGCACCGCAGAGGGGAACCTGAACATCCAGCTGACAGATTTGCGGGCAGGGACTTCGGCTTCGCCGACAGGCAGGGACTCCTCAACAGCTTGCGTTAGTTACTACATGGGAAACTAGCTGTTTTACATTTTTCAACTATTTTAGTATCAATTTCTGCGCATGTTTCTTTTAACTGGCTATGCATTTCTTGAGATTTTTGAGTGCACTTGGGCCCGTGACGTTTAACGTGATTAACAGTTGTCGCGTGTCGGGTTAATAGCAATGTCGCGAGATAATTTGACAACATTGCATAACACTGATGTTACATAACGTTCTGACTATGGTCAACCACACAAAGCAGCTGTTAAAAAACATACAGTATTACTTTTCCAATTGGGAGATTTATTTGACGGGTGACCAGATATGCGGCTCATTAGACTCATCGACCACCTTCGAGAGAACACACTCGAGGAAACGTCTTAATTTGCTTTCTAACCATGTCACGTTGTGGTACCCTTATACTAGTGCTAGCTGTAGTCGCTGTCATTTTGACGCCTTCAAACTCTTGGAGACGTCGTAGAAGACGAAAATTTAATTGTCCTCGTACTAACTGTAAGGTAGGCGAGTGGAGTGTTTGGGCCGCTTGCAGCCATTCTTGCAACGGGGGCACAACTAATCGCACTCGGAAAATAATCCATCGACAGTCTTGTGGAGGATATTGTCCTCCGCAAACCCTGAAAGAATCAAAAAATTGCAATACACAGTGCTGTCCTGTCGACTGTGTTTACTCCTGGGGTGCATGGAGTACATGTATTGGATGCGGGATCTCAACCCAATCTCGGACCCCAAAGATCGAAAAGCAAAGTGGTTGTAATGGAAAAGTTTGTCCGAGGAAGGAAACAAAGTCATGTAAAACTGGAAAGTGAGTACTCACTGATGCTTATTTACGCTTTTCATTGCAATTTTCTGTGAATTAACGAGATAATTTGACGAGCTTATTTGGAAACGTCCTCAATTTGACCAAAGATCGCGCAAATTTTAGAACTGTACTAATTGTAAGGCTGGAGGATAGGTCTTTTTTTTAGTACGAGTTTTCCCCCCTGTTTTGATGTGCCAGTACTCGAAAAAATTGTGATAGTACACAATTTTATGTGTGCTGTTGCAAATTCTAGTAATCTCATGATTCAAATTGTAGGCTTCAGGTCATCATTGTGAAACAACAACACCTCTTACCTCTTACCACGGCCGATTTATTTGCTTCCAATTGCTGCCTTTGCATGATAGGGACCTCCCGAGCTCAATTAGATGGAAGCGTGATTTAATATCGACAAGAAGTTCATGCAAGCTTTTGATTTGCTCTTCGTTAGTTTTTTTTCGAAAGCAGAAAGAAGGGACGGTTGTGGGAGGGGAAGTGGGTATATCGAAGGAGCGGCGCTGCGTCGCCACAGGGATTAAAAAGTTGTGTATTTTGATACATGGATATAATTCATTCATGGAGTTTGTTTTGGCAAACAACAATCTGTCAACAGCAATCGTTAATTCAAGGGATGTCTGCCCTGAGGGAAATATTTCATCTGTGTGAGATTCTTTGTCTTGGGGGTCATCAGAGATGTCGTCGAGAAGGTTTGGAAGTTTAAAACATACCTTGATGTCTTTTTTCAGTAGGTGCATGATCACATGCCTGTTCCCGCTGCTTTTAAATGCCAGTCAATGAATGCTCAGACAGATCGTCACAGCAATTCATGTTAAAGTCAATTTCTTTCTCTTTCCGGCAAGCATGATTTCAACCTCAAACTCTCAAAAGTGATCTACATGCAGCTTCCTCTCGCTAGGTCAATGCAGTTACCTTCCAATAGGTAATGAGAATAGATAAACAGGGCAGTAACGTGGGTTTAACTTTCTCCAATTCTTTTCACTTATGTCCGAAAAAATGTGGATCAGCTTAAAGTGAATCATTTATTAGATCTTTGGATTTAAAGGTTAAGTTTTGCCATGACTCCAATTTTTTTAGAAAGCGTAATGGAGATGTTTATGTCTACGTTTTTCCGATCAGGACTCCATTGAAAGGTATGTGATGACATTCTCGCAGTCTGAAACAAATCCCGTGTTATATGAAATGACAAACAGAATCCAACAGCCCAAAAATGACATGGAAGGAATAACTGCTATCATCGCGAGATGATAGCAGTTATTGAAATTGAATTTGATCGAAATTGAATTGATTGAAATTGAATTTGATTGAAATTGAATTTGATTGAAATTGAATTTGAGAAACAAAGGCGGTGCAGTTAGTAGACCCATGGATTATTACTTACAGAAATTTGCGTATTCCACGTCAAGAGCTATCCGAATTCCAGCAGAAGACTATCTGACCTTAGCCACATCGTCTAGTTTCCAAGGCAAATTCAGACAACCGAGATCAACAAATAATACATAAACATAAGCCACGCCTTCAAATCAAACGTGTCGATTATGTTTGTCCTTTTGCCTTCGGTTATTTCGGGAACCACCAAGTACTATTGGATTGATAGTACCTTAATCTTTTCTTCCGGTACTACTACAATATTCAATTAATAAGCCTGGGCACGTCGACTACGTATGTCACTATCAGTGCACGAATCTTATTTTCCAATTCATCGCAAGCTCAAATCGGAAGCCGTGGGCAAGAGGATAATGCGATTTTGTTCCCGTCTGCAGATTTTGGTCAGAATCATCGCTTTCAATGATCTTATCGAGGTGCTGCCTCATTTGAATCACACTATGATAATAAAACAGGAGCTTTTGGATGTGCTTTCTTCTATTCACAGTTCCATTTGGCGGTGATAATAGGATAAGAGGTATAAAAGTGACCATGCGCACTCAGAAATTAGGAGTGCCTCCGACAGAAATCGAACTTATGACCTTCTTACTTCGGATTCTCTATCTCAAAGCTAAAGGACACTTACTTAACTCATGTGAGAAATAATCTGCATACTGCGGTGTAATACTATTTCCCGAGATCAAGGATATGGAGATTTTTGAAAGGCTTTATGATCCCGTTGTTATATAACAGAGGATGATGCTCTCGTATCAACTGGAGAACAAAACGAAAAACAAAAACAAATGGCGATGCTAAAGCCGCATCCCCATATAATTTAAATCAAACTTGTGACCTTGGAATCGATATTTCGGAAGTTCCACCACTGAGCTATAGCAGACCCCGATTCCTTTCATTTTAAACCTGGAAAACTACCCTTCATCTACATACTGGAATTAGAATATCGATATGATGCTTTCATACATATAACTTACGTCAATAAGAATAGCCATTCCAGCCATAGGGGGTCCTTTCTTTTCTTCTCGGGAAAGCTTTGATGTTCAAGGATTCTTTGTTTGGAACATGTCAGATTTGCCACTGAGGAGTCTGCAACGGTTTTTAAGACCAAGCATTTAGTTCCTGCTACGCAATAAGCCGTGAAAATGTCAAGTTCCAAGTTTTAACTATAAACCTTTCTAACGGTTTTGCGAGCTTGACTCTCGCTTACTTATTGTTTAACCCCTATGGAACTGTGTTAAGGGATTCGCCTTACTTCGGTTGCTCTCAACGAAGTGGCTAGGCTACTCCAAGTTGGTAATGACCTATGTGCTCCACACTCTCGTCGATAAAAGACTAGACAGCCTTACACCTTGTAAGTTCCTCGTGACTGCTTGGTGGATTGAGGTGTGTCGTCCTAAAAAATCTACTGTGTTTTGCGTAAAGGCATCAGTAGAAGAGCATTGCATGATCAGCGCTCTATAGCTTGGTTATCAAATAAGATCCACCCTGAGTTTTTCCCTCTCGTGGGACGTCATACTCTGAACAGTTCGCTAGCCCCCGAGATTACCTCGACCCTTTTAAGGTGTTTTTATCAGCTGCGTATTGGAGGAAATTTCATGTGATGTGTATGTGGTTATTTTGATATATACTGGTCCGGGTGAATGGTGAAAATTCGGAGTTGAGGTATTCTAACGCGAATATTCAAATGCTTTGTTGTGCAAAGTTTTATAGTGTCCTGGCCAGCCAGATCTCTGCAAAAACCACGATGAGAACCCGGCAGATATGGCTGAGTGTATTTAAATTCTGCAAATATTTTTCTCTTTTTCTTTTATTTCGCCTTTTCCCTTTTCCTTAATTTTTCCTTTTCCTTTCAGGAAATCGAAAGAATTTTCTTTTAACCCGGTTTAAGGAGTGAATTGGTCAATGAGGAAAGATATTCCTCCCTTGTAAAATAATCTCGCTGTTTTTTTTTTTGTTTGTTTGTTTTTTTGTCACGGCAAGATGCCATCGTAAACTGCAGGGTTTCCGTTGACCGAGTTTAAAGTAATTTAGGGCCACAATCATTGACGTTTATACCCTTCTACCTTTTTCGAACTGGATCCAGAGCCGTTAGTGCATACCTCCTCTTGCCTAATTTCCTTCTTCTATGGTTGACTCAACACGTGTTGTTAGTGGTTAATATTTATGAAATTTTTAAATCTTTGAGGAAGAAGAGTATTCCAATCGTAGCCCACCGATTTAAGAAGCCCAAATAACAGTTCAATGTAATTTGCCTCTGACAGCTTTAAGACAACCACAGCTTAAACGCATTGATTTAAAAAAAAAAATCGGTAATTAAAGATGAATGCCATGGTAGTTTCAATTTTTCATCCTCGATAACCTTAACCACTGTTACTAAAAACCGTATTTCTGCAGTCATTTTGTACCACTGTTAGATTATTACTATTTAGATAGCTTGTTTTTCATTGTTTGTGGTCCCGACGTCGCACCACACTACCACCGTGGGGCCAGTGGAAATTCCTTAATCCATCTGCCGTGCAAGCACATAGTTAATGGCATGAGGAGCAGGGCGGTGACCTCCTAATCCTCCTCTCCCACCTTTTTTTCGTTGTTTTTCACTCTAAGTTTGTCACCTAAACACGGAGAAGCTTCGTTTACCAATGGGTTGATTGATTTTGATTTTACATTTTTGATTGGCTTTTGTTTGCCTTGGTTATGTATACCTGCCGCTGAATGTTCTATTGTCCTGGTTGTTAACATAATAAGCATAGTCAGATTACTCAAGTTGATAATTCTTCTTCCAATTATACCAGCAGAGCGAAATTGTAAACTGAACTTCAAAAGCATTCGAGAAATGAGAAGTTTGGCAGAATTTAGGCCTCGAATGAACTTTTGAGCGTTCTCGCAAAACCTGGCCTGCTGTACCTTAGGGAGAAATTACACTGTTTTTTTTTATTCTGCAAGTGAATTTTATCCCAAACGTCATGCGAAATGAGCTATAGTGTATGTTGGTATTATTTTGTCGGTACATGATATCCGGCACTAGTGTAGATATGGCTGCGTTAGAAACATTTTTACGAATTGCTTTGAAAAACGACTTTCTTATCGCTGCCGAGGTCTCTTGTACTTTAAGTGTCTAGATGATCTACAATTCTCGAATTAGATTGTCTAATTCAATTTAGGCCTCGCTTTTTGTCAGCAGCTTTTTGAGATTGAGCCCTTAGGCTCAAGGTCTTAAGCTTGTCAAACTTGAGGTCATTTTGCCCATGTCTGATCAGTTTAGTTTAGGAAGCTTTTATCCGCATTTCATTAAGAGACGCACGACTTTGTTTCTTAGAATACTGACAATTTCATTCAATCAGAGTGAGTCTTTGTAGAAAATGCTTCCTTGATGCTGATGTTCTGGACAAGAGCGATCTAGTGCGTCGTGCAGTCTTGCATGGAGGGGCGGGGGGGGGGGGGGTGGTGATTTTTAATTAAGATAAAATAATACCCCTCTGGTATCATATTAAAAGCTGACATATCAAAGGTGACATGTTATGTAATTTTCAATTTCGCAATTACATAATTTTTGTAACGTGAATTACCGAAGCGAGAAAGTTCCTCTGTAGCACTGCTAGACTATAAGGCTTTCTCAGTCAATAAACCAAGCAATCAATCAGTCAATCGATCAAACATCGGTTAAGCTTCATATATGGTGTATAGATTATAAATAGTGGGGTTTATGATAACTTTGTGCCACATTTCACCATCAGATTCTTCCAGATCCCCACAACAGTATAAGTGGCAATGATTCACTTTGTTACTCTTTTTCTAACGCTATTTGTATTCGCTGTCTTTGTGACGCCCTCACATTCTTGGAGATGTCGAAGAAGGTGACGCTGGAGTTGTTCGCCTATTCAATGCAAAGTGAGCGACTGGGAAGCTTGGAACTCTTGCTGCCATGATGTAAAGTAGCTTAACCAGTAAACTCTTAAGAAATGTTTTGAACTGCGTCCAGGAATCCTATTTGTCACCTGTACTCTAAGGTGTGGCTGCAAAACGCGCCGTAGCTGAAAATCTTCTATGGCTGTGTAATCCAGCAGGTGTACTTACCAGAATTATTCATCGGCCTCTTCTTGAAATACCTAAGATGTGTCTTTTCATTAAGTTCTTATTTTTTCTCATCTCTACGAGTAGTGCAAGAGAAATGTTCTTGTAGACAATTGAAGTTGCCTTTTGGCAAGTTTCATTGATTTTATTTTCTTTGAGGGGTATGAGAAAATTTTGGAACGCCTTAACCCTCCCGATTATCCTGTTGAAGAGAATTCTTTAAACTCTCTGGAATTTGACAGGCGCCTTTCGGCACCAAAACCAACTTTATTTTTAAAACAATTGATGACTCTCAATAAGAGCTTTTTATACATGGCATTATTAATCGCATAACATGGTACAAGTTACTCGAAAAGATACATTATACCCACTGCGAACTTCGGGAGCGTTTGATAATGGCCCAATTCAACCTATCATAGTTCTATCCGTATAGGTCCTTGGAGAGACTACTTAGAGAAAAATCTAACTGATCTTTAACTATTAAGCAGTGCTTTCATTTCGAGACGATTCTAAGAGTTAGTTACTTTATTAAGATCAGAAGATGATCAGCACATGCCACGAGTAATTTTACTTTGCGGACCCACTTGTCATAACTACAATAATATAATCCTATTTGCGATTCAAGAATTAAAAATGTTCGAGTCGTTAGACGAAAAACTGACAAGATGTCAAAATTGTAACCCGAGGGAGGTACATTTATTGAAAATCATCAATGTCCATGATTTTCGCGTGGTTAGAACATGGCTGAGGCCGGTGGTGTGATTACGGAGGGAAATTTGATACTCTCCTCTCTGAGCTTCTCGACGACACAAGACAAAAATTAATTTGTCGTTAGCTCTCCACTTATCCTTGAAAACACAAGAGAGCAGCCTGTGGCTAAAAAACAGAGGTTTTCTATTTTTCGAGTGAAGAAATTGAAAAACTGTTAGAGTAGAAGGACTCCGAAAAAGTTGAAATGGTAAATTGGCCACCGTTACGCTTATAAAAGCTGACGTTTCGAGCGTTAGCCCTTCGTCGGAGCGAAGTACAAATTAATTTTTGTCTTGTGTCACATTAATTTCTGTCTTGTGTCGTCGAGAAGCTCAGAGAGGAGAGTATCAAATTTCCCTCCGTAACCACACCACCGGCCTCAGCCATGTTCTAACCACGCGAAAATCATGGACATTGATGGTTTTCAATAAATGTACCTCTCTCGGGTTACAATTTTGACATCCTGTCAGTTTTTCGTCTAACGACTTGAACATTTTTAATTCTTGAGTCGCAAATAGGATTATATTATGGTAGTTATGACAAGTGGGTCCGCAAAGTAAAATTACTTCGCTCCGACGAAGGGCTAACGCTCGAAGCGTCAGCTTCTATAATCGTAACGGTGGCCAATTTACCATTTCAACTTTGTTGATATATTCGAATTATTTCGTTACCCCCACCGACGCAGCCCCAACCAGTTTCTTTAGAAACTATCAGCCTTTACTGACATTCGATTAGTTGAGAAGAAAATGCTAAGTAGTTGTAATGGAAAATTTCTGTTGTAAACGCTTCAAAAGTTTCCAGCGATCATATTCCATACACAATAGAAGTTTTGTCAGACAGCTGAAGCTATCACAAAAGGTGTTTTAAGATTAATTAGTTAACCTGTCATCAAGTGGCTACCTATTGACCAAAGATGTTTTAAAACATGCATTAAACAACCAACGTTTTGTGCAAAAAAGGGATGAGTATTATTTGTATGTTAGAAACGAAGAGTGTCGTAATTTCTTAGCCGGTATCCTCCTGAAACAAGTTCGTATCCTCAATTGTTGTTCCTCAAGAAGTTGAATTACCACAATCTATAACTTAATGAAAATGTTAAGTACTAAAAATATTTAAAAGAAAAGAATAAGCGCTTTTTCATTACAGATAAAACAAGTATTCCATGTGTTCAAAGTTGTTGAAAGTCTGCCAATGCGTTTCATTAGGCATCTAATAAGTGTCCAAGTGCGGGAAGTGATCTGATTCTTTCGCGGTCGGTGAGAAGCGACCTTTAGCTTGACCTTGAGAATTATGTGCTTGACCATTTATGATACCCCACGGCTATGACAAATAATTAAATCATTCTAATGAAATGACTAGCACGCTAGTCTATTGAGAGCTACGGTTTTTTGCCGAGTTCACCAAGCAAAAGAAAGATCTGATACTTGTTTTCGTTTAAGTTAATAGCACACAATTTTCCTTATCAGCCTACCTTAATCAAGAAATCGTATATTCTGTGGTTAAATGGTGATACATATCAAGCATATTAGATATACGCAATATGAAACAGTGATATAGGCTGTTATCAACTGGATTTATTCAAAGAGCAGTAAAAGCCTAATCTAACAGCGTAGATATTACGGTAGATGATAGAATAGATATAATTAGTCCACGATGCCTTGCAAATTTAAGCCTACGCTTTGCTTCCTACGTGATCAAAAGTGTGATAATTCTTTCCACAACTAAAAAATAAAAGTCGGCTGAGGAGGTTCACTGTAAAGAATAAAAAAAGTGATAGGACGTCGAAATTTTATAGAGAGTAAGAGTTCAATGCAGGTTGAAAAAAAGCAGTTATCATTCGCCGAAATTCGTGAGATCTTAAGGTTGCTATAATGATGGAGGTGCAGATATGCTTAAATATCGACAATAGCCCTGTGTGTCCGTGTTTGGACAGTGAATGTCTCAGATGAGTGTGGCCCATTTTATTTGCTGTGGATCATCTTCTGTTGTGGTTTTACAAGCCAATTCTAGAGTTACAAGTGTCGCGCACAGCCAATGTGCAAGTAAACAGATGCCCTTTGTCTGCAGAAAAAAAACGATATCTTATCTCATAGACAAGCTATGCACCCCTTAACCATATGGGTCACTTCCATGCAGGCGCAAACCACAATGCCGAGGCTGTACAAGTGTTACGAAATACCGCTGCGACAAAGTTCTATTGTCTTGGTTATTAAAATCTCTCGCACAGCGGATGGCTGCAGCTGGGTTTTTTTCTGTTACTGTCAGTGTTCCTTTTCTCTCTTCCATCCGACATTACCTGAGTCTGCTTTCTTCCTAGAGTACATATTCCCGTGCGCAAGGTCTTTCGGCAGTTGCAGCGATGTAAAGATATTAAAAAAAAAAACAAAAAAAACAATTTGGCACAAAAGGTTTTGACAAGAAACATTTCCCACACGTGTGCGGCCCCTTTCCAGTGTAAGATCCGGTTCGGCAGAAAGAAAATAAGGACGAACGAAAAGAAGAACGAAATACGCCTTCGTTTTTAATACGATTTACAATTTTGAGTTTTTGACTGTTTAAATCTCCGACCAGCTTTTTGTATTGCATCGCTCTCTGTGTTCTTATTCCATTGTCTAACTTAAGACGCAAGAAACTTGAACAGCTGGTTATTAAAACAAAGTTTAGCTGTTGTATAACAAGACCGCGTTCTAAACTATCTTCAATTAAGCCGAACCTTTCATCTGAACATTTATTTTTGTCAGCAGTGTCAAGAAGGCCGAAAGGTCACCGTGAAAATAACATTTGTCTGATTAAATCAACCCTTTGATAGAGAATACCAAAGGCCCACTGCTTGCGTAAAGCCTTGTGTAAATGACCGGCCCTTAGTATCTTCCTGCAAAGTTTTACAAACGTAACTTCACAACTAGGTTGGCTAGCTGTTTGTAAATTTGTCACCGAATTGTATGAAGTCAGGTGATGTTCGAATAACACTGATCCAAAACACTCAAAGACCTTATTCGGTAGGTTCGCCGAAGGCCTATTCCCACATTTTGCGACTAAATTTCTGAAATGAGGCATGAAAAATCGTCCACTTTCTAAATTCCCCATCTTTCTCGCATCGCCATTGACCAGTTCCTCGTTAGCTCAATGGATAGAGCGCTGGACTGATGTGCGGGAGATCGAGGGTTCGAACCCCGGCCGGACCAACGTTCAAGGTCTTAAAATAATCAAGAAGAATATGCTGCCTTTCTATAACATCAAGAGATGGTTTAGATATTCTAGTCTTCTCAGGTAGGGACGAATAAATGGAGGTCCCGTCTCCTGCAGGGTTAGGGGTGGGAGACGTTGATTTCCCACGCACGAGAGTACTGTGTGAGGCGAGATTTCTCATCGGGATAATACTCATAAGATAACATTCTTTTAAGCCTCGCTCGTTTCAACTGTCTGAAATGTTTGTCGTTGAGAACCTTAGATGTAAACATCGCTAAATTATGCAAGATCTGATTTTTTAGTTTCGTTCGCGAATTGCCCTTATGAAAGGTAGAGGCCGGCAAGAAGAGATTTTTACATATTTAGAAATTATGATATTATAACCAACTATAACCTCCCCCCCCTCCCAATTTCCAGTAAACAGGCCAGACCACATCACAGTAATCTCGTGATATGGGTTCTTTAATGTTCCCTGCCTAACCAAATTAACTAATTAATAAATGCAGGAGACGGGACCTACGATTTATTCGTCCTTATCCGAGAAGACTAGAATGTCTATCCATTTCTTGATATTATAGAAAGGTAGTGCATTCTCCTCAGTTATTTTAAGACCTTGAGTGTTGGTCCGGCCGGGGCTCGAACCATCGACCCCGACCTCCCGCACAACAGTCCAGCGCTCTAACCAATTGAGCTAATTAGGAGGCTTTTGATATGTTAACGCTTTCGAATGCGTTTCTTGACTCTATCTTGCATGAAAATTAAATTGGAACAAAGTCTCTTCCAAGTTTCTCACAACTGCTTGGAATATTTAAGCTTTGAAAACCAAGAAAATGCTGGCTTTATATTGTGACGCACGTGTTAGCCGAAGAGCATCTTTTACGGCGACATTCTACTCTTGTTGTTTATTTCGCATTTTGAATTGTGCTTCAAACAAAGTGTAAAATGAACAGTTGAAGAAATGAAAAGCAAAGGAAGCATTGTTACTGTAGGTAATTTCTCAAAAAAGAGAAGCATTCTTCCGAGTCCTTCTGGGTCATTGCTCTTGATCTTTCATATGCAAACGAGTGCTTATGTGTTTTCTGCAAAGGAAAGTGCAAACATTACAAGATTGTTGAAATGCTGAAACTAACCTTTTGACTTCTTGTATGTAAATGACAAAAAAAGAATCCGGGACGCCTTGAGTTTTTCTTTTGCTTGCCAAGATAACTCCGCAGAATGCATTTGCTTTAAACGTGTGGCACGTTAGCTAATTAGGCACTTAAAGAACTCAATTAACGCGCAGCGCCTTTCTTGTCAAAGTACATTTTATTCTCACGATCTGGTGGCAAGTAATTGAAAAATAAGTACAGAAAGAAGGTTTTAAACTTACGACGAAGGTTTGGTTGAGGTTGATGATTTTTTTTCTTGACGATTTTATTTTTGATTTCGTACTTGAAGTAGCCGGGTACTCTGTTTTTTAAGTGGATGGGTTCCGGTACCCGGGGCCTGGCTTCTAATAAAAACCGTGGTGAATCACTCCCAAGAAAAATCGAATGCATAAAAGTGAAGATGAGTGATGTCACTATATATGGTAGAAGTACCAATTTGTAATGTTGTACTTAGCTTGAGATAGAGAAATAAATTTTTTACACTTTTTCACGGTGTTTTTGTATGGAAATGAGGCCCCAGACGTTGAACACGCAGTTGTTGTCACCATAGCAACAAAAGTGCTGCAGCCTTTAAAAAGGGTATTTTTTGTGCATCCCCCTGAGTGCCTTACTGCATGCAAAATTTAAAGGGGATTTGAAAAAATTTTCATTTCCCAAGATGTTTGACTCTTACAGAGACTTGTTCTCAGTGTTCACACAAATTTGGCCCTGTTTCTGACCGGGAAACAATTTGGCTGATGTTTCTTATTTTCCCGATGAGAGGTTTTTAGCCGTCACTTGGACTGCTGGTATCGACTTCGCTGGCTATAAGGGTGGCAAGAATAACACAAACATCGAGCAATCGTGCGAACAAGTAGGAATGGCTGTTTGTTTGTATTCTACGCTTTAGGATCAAGTGTTATCAATTGGCAAGAGCTTATAGTGTAGGTACGATATCATCTGCCTTGCCTGATTCGTATTTGCCCAGCTCGGGTGTCCGGATAGTAGCTCAGGAAGGAAGAAGAGTTTCTAAGCCTTAAAACCTATGACGTCCTCTTAAGATAGCCAGAGTTAGAATAAAACACAATAATGAAGATAAAACTAGATGGTGCGTAACATAACTAGATGGTGCGTAACGTAACTAGATGGTGCATAACATGGTGCGTAAATGTAATCGGATCAGCGGATGTAATCCGCTCGCATAATGGTTATCAGAATATCATCATAACTCCTATGAATGTACTTATTATACTTGCAATCACGTACATGAGGTACTAAGGTCATTCTATACTTCAGCAAGATATTCAAACATACTTGAATACCCAGTCCATGCTGACTGATTTGGCGAAAAGACAAAAATAGCCTAGATGTCTGTGTTTTTTAACGTACTCTTAAGATAGCCAGAGTTAAAAGAATACACAATATAGAGAACAAATGAATCGTCCAAATACATTTTATAACTAAAATTCAGATGTAATTCGCTATCATCATGGTTATTGGAAAACATTCAGTTGCAATCAAACGAAGTTTCTTTCGTCATCTATTCTACTTGTTGCTTCCATGCCGAGGGGCAAGCATCAATGTCGTGATTGTGCGTCGAGATTGCGCGTTCAACGTTTTCCGAAATGCCGCTGAATGTTCTGTTGTCCTGGTTGTTAACATAATAAGCATAGTCAGATTACTCGAGCTGATAATTTTTCTTCCAATTATACAAGAGAACGAAATTGTAAACTGAAATTCAAAAGCGGTGGAGGAATGCGAAGTTAAACAGAATTTAGGCCTCGAAGGAGCTTTTGAGCGTTCCCGCAAAAACCTGGCTGGCTGCACCTTAGTGAGAAATTACACTGTTTTTTTTTTTTATTCTGCAAGGGAATTTTATTCCAAACGTCATACGAAATGAGCCATAGTATATGTTGCTATTTTGTCAGTACCTATTTTGTCAGTACCTGGCATATCCGGCACTAGTGTAAATATGGCTGCGATAGAAACATTTTTACGATTTGCCGTTAAGGAATGAACGACAAGGAGAAGTCAGCAACTTTTTTTTTTCGAAAAACGATTCTTATCGCTGCCGAGGTCTCTTGTACCTCAAGCGATCAGATTATCTACAACTCTCGAATTATATTTTCTACTGTCAACGACTTTTTCGAGGTTGAGCCCTTAAGCTCAAGATCTTACGCTTGTCAAGCTTGAGGTCATTTTGCTCATGTCTGATCAATTTAAAGATGCATGGCTTTGTTACTTAGAATACTGACAATTTTATTCACTCAGAGTAAGTCTCTGAAGAAAATGCTTCCTTGACAATGATGTTGTGGATAAGAACAATCTAGTGCCACACGTGCAGTCTTACTACGACACTCTTCTATCAAAGATGACATATTATGTAATTTTCGTGATTACATAATTTTTGTAACCTGAATCGCCAGAGCGCGAAAGTTCCTTTGCGGCAACACTACCTGACCATAAGGCTTTCTCAGTCACTGAACCAAGCAATAAATCATTCAATCAATCCACCATCGGTGAAGCTTCATAATTATAAATAGTGGGGGTTTAAGGTAACTTCGTGCCACATTGCACCACCAGATTCTTCCACATCCCCACAACACTTATAAGTTGCAATGACTCGCTTTTATTTTTACTCTTTTTCTGACGTTATTTGTATTCACTGTCTTTTTGACGCCTTCAAATTCTTGGAGACGTCGAAGAAGGCGACGCTGGAACTGTTCGCCTGTTCAATGCAAAGTGAGCAACTGGGAAGCTTGGAGCTCTTGTGATCAATCTTGCGGCGGGTGCTCAACCTCGCGCTCCCGGCGGATAACGCTCAGGGAGTCTTGTGGAGGTAACTGCCCACACCATTTGAAAGAAACTAAAATCTGTAACATAAACTGTTGTCCTGTTGATTGTGGTTTCGCTTGGAGTGCATGGAGTAGGTGTACCAGATGCAGAAAATCGACGCAATCACGTTTCCCAAACATAAAAAAGGCAAAGTTCCTGTAACGGGCAAGATTGTCCTGCTAAAGAAACACGGGCTTGTAGCACTGAAATGTAAGTAACTCCTAATTTGTAGTCTTGTTTGTGCTGAAAATTTACGCTTTAATCATTGAAGTCGTAAAGCATCCAAGCTGCCATAATGTAAAATAGCTTAACCGGTAAACTTTTAAGAAATTTTTTTAACTGCGTCTAGGAATCTTATTTGTCACAGGTACTCTAAGGTGTGGCTTCAAAACGAGCTGTAACTGAAAAGTCTTTCATGGCTATGTAATCCAGCAGGTGTATTTACCAGTTTCATTCGTCAGTCTCTTCTTGAGATGTGTATTTTCATGAAGTTCTTATTTTTTTGTCATCTCTACTAGTAGTGCGAGAAAAATGTTCTTGTAGGGAATTGAAGTTGTCTTTTGGCAAATTACAGTGATTTTCTTTGAGGGGTGGGAGAAAATTTTGGAACACCTTAACCCTTCTGATCATTCTGCTGAAGAGGATTCTTACTTTATCATGGGAAGATGAACGTAAGGCATTTTATTCTGTACTCTTTATTGAACTTGGCAGGCGATTTTCGGCAGCAAAACCGACTTTATTTTGAAAGCAATTGAAGACTCTCAATAAGAGCTTTTTATACATTGCATTTTTAATCGCAAAACATGGTACAAGTTACTACAAAAGATACAATATACCCACTGTGAACTTCGGAGGCGTTTGATAATGGCCCAATTCGATGTTTCACAGTACCATCCATGTAGGTCTTTGGAAATATTACTTGGAGAAAATCTAACTAATCTTTAACTAGTAAGCAGCGCTTTCGTGACGATCGGTAAGAGTTAGTTACTGAGATCAGAAGATGATTAGCAAATGCCACAAGTAATTTTACTTTGCGGAACCACTTGATAAATGATATGTCGCATTGAATGCAAACCGTCATAACTATCATAATTCTATTCGGGACATGTTCAGGTCGTTAGACAAACCTTTGCGAAGCAGGATCATAGACAGGATGTCAAAATTGTAACCCGAGTGAGGTACATTTACTGAACAACATCAATGTCCATGATTTGCACCTGATCAGAGCATGGCTGAGGCCGGTGGTGCAATTAAAGAGTAAAATTTGAAGTTCTCCTCTCTGAGTTTCTCGACGATTCAAAACAAAAATTAATTTGTCGTTAGCTCTCTGCTTATCCCTGAAAACAGAACAGAGCAACCTGTGGCTGAAAAACATAAGTTTTCTACTTTTTTCGAAAGAAGAAATCGAAAAACTGTAAGAGTAGAAGGACACCGAAAGCACGGTTGTCAAGAGGTACATATGCAGTGTTTACAAGAAATAAAGTTGTATTGCTACAGACGCGCATTTTTTACCTGTTTTCCATGTGTGACCACTGGATATATAGCAAAACACTTTGTATTAAGACTTGGGAAAAAAAACAATACTGTTTCCTATTCAGTCTGTCGGAAGCAGACATTCAGTCTATAACGATACACTTGGATATTTCACCACAGGCTAGTTTAAACGTCAAACTGAACCGTTTGATTACAAGAGAGGGGTTTTTCGAGCTTAAGCTAACAGTTAAATCGTGTGTTTTTTTATTCTGGGCGCCTGGAATAGGTGGTAGCGGGATTTCGACACAATCATGTTCCCTAAATATTGAATCGCAAATTTCCAGTAACGGACGAGCTTCTCCTGCAAAGGGAGCACAGTCGTGTAAGACTTTGTGATTTGTATTCAAGTTTGTAATGACATGCTTACGTCAATCACGGAAGTCATGGTGCATCTTAATAAAATAGTTGAAATAGCTATTGGCCTCATGCCCTCATGCCCACATGGGCGGTGCCAGTCAACGCGGCGGAATTTAATGAACAATGTCTAAGTGGCCATTTTTATTACCTGTTTTTGACCCACGATTTGCCCTTTGTAATCTAAAGTGTAGCTGCAAAACTAGGGTTTTGTAAACCCACCGGACTGTGTAACCATTTTGTTCGTCACAAATTGAGATCCCCCAAAAACTACCTCAGATGTGTACTTTGTCATTCTCTTTTTACCGCCCATGTTTATCACACAAGGTAAATATTTTTTTCCCTAATTGCCTTTAGGCATATTTCAGTGATATGATCCTCCTTTGGGTACATAGTTTTTCTTCATCAGCTTGGCCTTTTTTTACCTTGTGAAACGAAAAAGATAGTAAGTCGCCATCAACACGATTTAAAGCAGCTTGGGCGGAGTTGCTATGCCAAGGCACTGGTGGTAGCGGCGAATAGCGGGGATAATTTTAGAATTCTCCCACGCAATTGTATGGGGTTGTACTGTGCACATTTCAAAAGAAGCCCACGATAGCGAAAAGCGAAATCAAGCCCCAGATGTGTAAAGGGCGGATAACATTATCCAGCGGATAAGTGATTGCAAAACGTGTTGCGCTATCCACTAAATAGAGATTTCTCTATTTGGATAGTGTTTAGAAAGCAAAAACGACTTTAAAAACACTTTCAACACTCAGTTAGAGCTTGAAGGGTCCTAATTAGACTTACTTAAGTATTTATAGATGATGTTGTCATGGTTTTTGTTTAGCGGTCAGGTGCCATTGATTAAGTCGGCCCCTTAAGCTGCTTAGCTTTTATTACTGCGTGCTAAAGTAAATGTTGTCTTTCTGTCTGTCTGTCTGTCCTTCAGAGCACAGATGAATAACTAAACGCGGTACTTGCCGCCGAGTGTTATTTGAAACGAATTACTGACATTCGATTCGGGGAGAAAATACCGCTAAGTAGTTATTGTGGAAAATTTATGTTGCAAACGCTTACCAAATGGCCACAATTTAACTGAAGATGTTTCAAAACATACACTTTAATTTCCAACGCTTTTTGTCGAAAAGGATGAGTATCTGTTTGTAAGAAACGAAGATGCCATAATTTCATCGCCAATGCCATACGGAAACGAGTTTTATTTTTCCATCACAGAAAACACAAGTATTTGTTGAAAGTCTGCCAACATGTTTCATTGGATATCTTGTATGCGTCCAAGTGCGGGAAGTGATCTGATTTTTTTGCGGGCGGTGGAAGCGACCTTTAGCTTGACCCTGAGAATCATGTGCTTGACCATTTATGATAGCCCACGGCTATGACAAATGAGTAAATTGTCATTATTTTTAATGAAACTAACAGATATTTTGCAGAGGTGGCTAAGCAAAACACATTAATTACACATGTCGAAAGATCTCCTACTTGTTTTTTTATTCAGTTAATAACATTGAATCTCCTTATCACCATACCTTAATCAAGAAATCGTAGAAATCGTAAAAGTCGCAAATGTGATACATATTGAGCGTATTAGTTATACATGATACAAAATAGTAATGTAGGCTGTTATCAACTAGATATATTAAAGCAGCAGCTTAGATATCACGGTGGTTAATTTGGAGCGTTAAGGCGTTCCAAAAGTTTCTCCCATCCCTCGAAGAAAATAAAATCACTGAAATTTGTTAAATACACTTTTTTTGTGATCGATCAGTTGTGAGATAATCTTTTCCATAGCTAAACAATAAAAGTCGGCTGAGAAGGTTCTCTGTAAAGAGTGAAAATATGTGATAGGACGTTGAAATTATACAGAGGTTATGAGTTTAATACAGGCTGAAAAACAAGAAGTTATCATTCGCCGAGATTCCTTAGATCTTATGGTTACTGTATTGATGGAGGTGCACACAATAGCCCAATGTGTCCGTGTTTGGATAGTGAATGCGTCAGGCGAGCGTGGCCCATTTATGTTGTTGTGGATCATCTTCTGCTGTGGTTTTACAAGCCAATTCTAGAGTTACAATCTCTCGCACAGCCAATGTGCAAGTAAACAGATACCTTTTATCTGCAGAAAAAGGCAATTCTTATCTCACAGACAAACTATGCACTCCTTGGCCTAAGTTTATTTAGTCATAAAGTCATACGTGTCATTTCCATGCAAAGGCAAACCACAATGCCAAAGTTGTACAAGTGTCACGAAATGCCGCCGCAACAAAGTTTTATCGTCTTAGTTGTTACAATATCTTGCACAGGCAATATGAAAGTAAGCTGACGGCTGCAACTGGGTTTTTTCTGTTACTGTCAGTGTTCCTTTTCTCTCTTCTGTCCGATATTACCTGGCTGCTTTCTTCCTAGAGTACCTATTCCTGTGCGCAAGGCTTTTTGACAACTGTAGCGATGTAAAGATATCAGGAAAAAAAAGCGATTTGGCGCGAAAGGTTTTGGCAAGATATCTTTGCGGCCCCTATCCGGTGTAGGATTCGATTCGGGAGAAAGAAAATAAGAACGAGCGAAAATAAAAACGAAATATGCCTGCATTTTTAGCACGATCTACAATTTTGAGTTTCAGACTGTTTAAATCTCCGACCCACTTTTTTTTTGTGTGTCGCACTACAGTTAAGGATGTTTGGTATCGTTCTTAGAATACTACCAACTTCAGTAACAGAGACGGTCTCGTTAGACAATGCTTCTCAGATCCTAATTTTCAACTTAAGAAAAAATCTACCGCCTCAGCAGTCATGTCTGGGGGACGGCTGAACTCTAATGAAGATAACAAGATTTCGTGCGGATAATAGACATCAAAACACGGCAAATGAATTATGGTTTTCGATAGGGAATAATTCGTATAGCATCTCAGTACCACTTTCATAAATGGCTGTCGGATTAATATTCTTTTGTTAAAATTTAAATTAGCCTTTCTGGCCTCTTTCTCCCTACAAAATTTAAAAGAATACATTATCTCAAGCGAGGCCAGAAAGGCTAATTTAAATTTAAACAAAAGAATATTAATCCGGCAGCCATTTATGAAAGTGGTCAATATGTTACTCATAACGGGTAACTACAATGTACGTGTCAAATTGCACGATGAGGCAAATCGACGTTTCTTTAACATCTTTTGTCCGGAGACACTGTAGTCAGGAGACAAGAAGACAACACTATGAATATTTTATATAGACAGCGTCCAGGAATCCTGAGAATTTTTCACGTGTTTTTGCTCTAAATTTTCCCTGACCCCTTAAATAGTCGTGGGAAAAAAGGCTGTAACCGAATCAACATGTATCAAAAATGATGTTAGCGCCCTTAAGTTTCATAAGTAACTTACCCTCGTTTATTTTGAATCGTTTTAAAATGCCATGTCACAGTTTTCCAGTTAATTGGTTGATGCTCCTTTTTACGATGTTAAAAGTATTTTTTTCTCTTTTTTAGTTTCTTTTAAAAATAGAATCTGTAGTTCTAGATGTTTGTGGTCAGGCCAAGGGCCAAAGCAATTACAAAAGCCAATCACAAAGCACAAAATCACCAATCACAAATTCCAAAGCCGGCAAGAGCACAAAACAAGAACAGGAAAACGTCCGAAGCAGTGCGAGTGGTGATCGGTTCGATTATTCAATTTGATTGACTAACAGGGTAATGCTTGTCGATAACTGTCAGCGCTCATTTATAGCTTATAGGCTCTAAGTTTAAGCATATGGGTTTTAGTTTTTTGCCTTGTATCAAACACGGGGTGTCGTATTTCGTCTCTACATTATAGAAATTAAAAACTATAAGTATTATATTTTAATCGCTATTTTATCTGAATTAACGGAGCTCTGAGTAATCGAGAAAATACTGCTAAATAGACATTTTAAAACTTTTTCAGCACCGGACAACGTTTTCGCAGTAAGGGTATGTAGCGATGTACTGAACTTAGATAAACCGCTGATGAAAATGCCATGAATCAGTATTACATTGAGTTTTTCGGTATGAGTCTCATCTGTATGTAGGAAACGAAGTTGTCATAATATCTTCGCCGAAGCCTCGACAAATTCGCATCCTTTTTGTTCGCTTGACGTTCAATTATCACAAACCATGTATCACTTCAAAGGTTATGTAATCAAATTCGAAATAAGAGAATTCGCCTATTTCAATCATAGCAACCACGTTTGTTCCACGTGTTCGACTTAGCTGAAAGGTGACGACAATGTTTGTCCCTGCTAGATTTCATTGGTTATCTGATATGTGTCAAAAACCGAGAAGAGATCTGTTTCTTTACGTGCAGAGGACGCAACATTTAGGTTGATTCACGAGCTTGTCCATACTTGTTATCTCGCATTTACGTCAAATCACTAAGTTGTTACTTGCGTGGCGTGTAACCAAATCTAGGTCGTAACGTCTGAAGTAATTGAGGCTTTCAACACGCTACGAGTTTAGATTTTTTGCAGAAATGGTCAAGGTTAATGCACACGTCGAAAGACGTGATCCTCACTGGGCATCGTTTTTAGTTAAAAGCATTGTATTTTCTTTATTGGATTATCTTAATCAAGTTATAGTACACACTCCACTGAAGTACCTTAATCCATAGTTCTTGTGTATTGAGCTTACGCTTTGCTTCATTGTGTGATAATAAACGTAATAACCCTTTCTACGAATGGAAAAGAGAAATGTGTCAATAGTAAAACTGTAATGTATGAAAACAGAGGTCTGAGCTCGCTACAAATTGAAACTGAGCTGTTATTATTCACTTGAGTATTCATAACAGATTAACTCAAACAACAAACTAAGCCGATTTATTACGGTGTGGCGGTTTTTTCGAGAGACCTTTGGGTTGCGGTGTTGATAGAGGAACACATTAAGTATATTACTAATGTTTCTGTGAATCTGTTTCCGCTGAACAAGGTGTATGCCAAATGGCTAATTTATTTCTAAGTACGGGGTTTTACAAGCCGATTACTAGAGTTACAATCTCTCGCACAGCTAAAGTGCAAGAAAGCCGATGACTTCAACTAGGCATTTTCGATTACTACACTCCTCCTCTATGTTTTGTCCAAGTATAGCTGAGTCTGCTTTCTTCTTTGAAAACCTATGACCGTACATAAGGCTTACGGCTGGTGCAGCAATATAAAGATAAATAAAAAAATAATTTGGCACTACAGATGTAACGAAATTCAAGTAGTTTCCTGCAACTTAAAAGAAATAGAAGTTTACAGCAGTTGGGTTTTGTGTTTGGAAAATTTTTCAACGAATTTTATGAAGTCAGGCTATGCATGAATACACCCAAAATACTTTAAGACGTCAATCGGCAGGTTTGGATTAGGCCTAATAAGGCATATTACCTTCACTTTTCCTTATTTGTATACCAGCCATTCTTAAATTTGAGCTGTGTAATTTATTTCTTGTGGTTTTCCGTAACTGAGATTGTTGAATATTGATTTTGAAGTTTTGGGATCATGTTCTGTTTTAGATTTTTGTATGGTTATACTTAATATACATGTGTGCTACTGGTCCACATGGATCACCAACCTACACTTCTGAAGCATGAGATCAATAAACCTTCCCATTGTTAATGTTGTCTGAGAAACTTTTGATTGCAATACAGTAAACGATTCCTGGCCCTCATTTGCTATAACATGTTTCACGTGCACGTTTACACTGTTCTCGACTACCGAAGGTCTGTAATTTTTCGCTAAAACAGGTGTGATCGGGCTTATCACGAAGGGTGATACAGTTTTATTTTTTGCGGTATCAAAACAGTTCGACTAAAACTCTTGAACGCTGAACTTTATTGCGTGTTTTACCTTATATTACGCAATTTTACACTTGCCTTACAAACCACTTTAGTTCACTTGACTTTGTTAACCCGCCAGACACTGGTAAAAATGGACCCACTTCACGCTGAGTGAGTTTCTATAAAAGACTCTTCCTTGATACTGTTTTTCTGGATAAAAGATCTACTGCTAAATGCGCAGGGGGGCGATGAACTCCGCTGACTGAGATGCACGATTTGCCTGTGGAAATTAGACGGCAAACACTTATGCAGTATTTTGTATTTACAGGACATTAATCATGGTCATCGATGTGTAGTCATTGCTGGGGTATAGGTTGCCCTAGGCGGTATCCATTTTTAGAGTAAAGTTCTTCGTGTCACATTGCAGGGTGAGGCTCGTCGACCTAACATACGACTCTCTCGGGGAGAAACTCGTAGTTGTGTGCTTTTCTTTTTTTTTCCTAGACTAGTTGCATTTACCATTGTGGTGACACCCACAGTACACTGCCGCAGCCTCATTACTTAGGGGACCGATAAACTCTATTGACGATTACACGATTTCCTGCGGACATTATAAACAACAAAGAATGATGTTTTATTTTGTGTTCACAAGACATTAATCATGGTCACCGATGGGTAGCCATTTATGGGGCATAGGTTACCTATGGAAGTATCCATTTTAAGGGTAACTTCGGGTCACATTGGGTGGTGAGGTCCGTCGACCTTACATACAACACCATTAAGGAGACACTCGTAATGGTACGCTTTCTTCTCTCTATTTCTATGCTAGCTGCATTCACTATCGTGGTGACGCCCACATTATATTGTCGGAGCCTGAACGTTTTCTTGTAGCGCAGCCTGGAAATTTTTGTTTGTTCAACCAATTTGTCAATCCATCAGTCATTCAATCAATATGGGCGTTATAAATTTATCTTGTCGCGGTTCTTGGCAAGCTCATCACAGCTTGATTTTTACGGCCTCAATCATCGATGGGTTGTCGTAAATAGCGCAAAGGCTATTTTTAAGGAGGTATCCGATAAGAGGGTAACTCACTGCCAGGATCCTCGACGCTACCCATATCACTTTGAAAGAGATGAGTAATTCTTTCTAAGAATGGCACATCTTTCTAATCACTTTCTAACTCTTTTTGTATTCGCTGTTGTTTTGACGACTTCAAATGCTTGGAGACGTCGAAGAAGGCGACGGTGGAGTTGTTTGCCTGTCCGATGCAAAGTTAGCAATTGGGAATCTTGGACCTCCTGTAGTCAATCTTGCAGCGGAGGTGCGACCACGCGCACCCGGCAAATAACGCTCAGGGAGTCTTGTGGAGGAAAATGCCCATACCATCTAAGCGAAACTAAAATCTGTAACCCGTACTGTTGTCCTGTTGATTGTGTTTTCGCTTGGAGTGTATGGAGTAGGTGCATTGGATGCGGAAAATCGACTCAATCTCGTTCCCCAAACATTAGACAGCAAAGTTCCTGCTATGGATGAATTTGTCCTGCGAAAGAAACTCGGGCTTGTAACACTGGGATGTAAGTACTTTCTTATTTGCCTTAATACTTGGATGGTTTCTTTTTTCTTTAATCTTAAGGTTATGTAATTCAGTTTGGACAACGCTCCAGACGACATTTGAGTAAAGATGGTATCATGCAAAATCGTACTAGGCCAAAACCAAACGCCTCTAAATTTTTCATTTATTATATTCGATATTTAGTAAAATTTCAAAGTAAGAGTTTAAGGATTCATAGTTAAGCCGTTACACAGTAACTGGCCAAGATTCGGAAAAGAGTATCCAAAAATTCAGGAACGGCCAACGCTTTGGCAGTAAAGAGATAGAAAAATGAAAATGGCTTGAATCAGTATCACAGTCACGGTTCTTGTCGGTGTAAGTCTGATAGGTCTGTAGGATGCGAAGTTATCATTCAGTCTTCGCCTATGTCCTATGGGAAAAAATTCGTCTCCTCGTTGCTCTAAAATTGAATTACCACAAAACATGTCTCAGAAGAAAAGAATTGACCTTTTTTCATCACTGCAACCACGAGAACCCCACGTGTTCAACGCAACTGAAGGATGACGACCCTGAAATATCATCTGTCTTCTGATAGGTTTCATTGGGTTGCTGATATGTGTCAAAGTTCAAGATGTTATCTGATTTGTTTTCGTGCAGAGGACGCAACCTTTCGTCTTTAGTTTCATCTTAGATTCACAAGCTTTTTCATACCTGTTATCCCGCGACTATAAAGAATTACTAAATTGTTACTTGCGAACTGTTTAACTACATCTACAACATCTAAAATGATTGAGGCTGTCGACACGCTAATCTTTTGTAAACAGTTTAGATTGTATTTGCAGAGCAATACATGTTTTTTACATGTCTTACATACATCGAGAGACCTCATCCTTATTGTATGTTCTTTCTCTTTTGAAAATTAACAGCATTGTAATCTCCTTATCAGCTTACCTTAATCAAGTCATCGTATATCCACATTTATATCTTGCCGGCAAATGATAGTTTTTTTTTTCCACATATTGTGCGAAATTAAGTTATTTTGCGGCTTTCAATTTTGAAACTGATGGCTACTGTATACTACGCTTTTATCTGCGCTCAGAAATATGTTCACCCTGTTTAACAATAATAAAATCGGTCAAGGGTTAAGGTATCAGAGAGGGTGACATAAGAGGTGTATTCAATACCCCATTTCCGAATTACCCTTAGCCTCATTTTCGAAACGAGGCGTGGTGCTCAACCATTCTTGTGAAAATGAGTTTAATTTGCATGTGAATGCAATTCCTCTATTCGCTCCGACGAACGGCTAACGCTCGAATCGAAACGTCAGCTTTTGTAATCGTTACGGTGGCCAATTTATCATTTCAACTTTGTTGATATATCCAAATTATATTGTATCGAGCTTATGCTTTGCTTTGTCAAGTGATAAATAAGGCAGTAATCCTTTTCAGGTCAGGAATTAGAAAAAAAAGAAAATTTTGAGGAAGTTTGATCGTAAAGCTTGGAAAAAAAGTTAAAGGACACCTCTAAATTTCATCGAAGGTCTGAACCTGGTACAAATTGAAACTAAGCAGTTATTATTCGCCCGAGTATTTTGTAATAGATTAAACTAAAAAATTTAACCAAGCAGATTTTCGAGAGACCTCCATGTTTTGAATAGGTTGCAGTGTTGATCAAGGTTGATATTAAGTTGATTAGTAACGGTTCTGTGTGTCTGTGTTTGGACAACAAATATTTCGGGTGGCCAATTTATTTCTAAGTGGAATAGCGAAGGGGTTTTGACAGGATAAGTTTCACACGCGTGCTGATCTTGTACCGTGATTTCGCTCTCGCAACAACGTAACCTTTCTTGATGTATGATTTTCACTGAACGCAGTGAAATCAGTTCGAAAAAAGGAAATGAGCCTAAACTCAGTTCATCAATAATTTCGAGTTTCATGCTTTTTATTGACTTTATGTCTCTGACTAGCTTTTTGTCTTGGTGTGAGTCTCCATTCTATTGTTAAGCTGAAGATTTAAGGAAATTACTTAAAGTAACTTCCCGCACCTTTGTGCAATAGGAGCTCAAGACAAGTAGAATTAAGAGTTAATTTTCTTACCGAATGTAATGAAGTCAGGCTATGTTCGAATAACATTGAAAACACTTTTAAAGACCTCATTCAAGTCAGAAGGCCTAATAATGCATTACAATAATCGTCCAAAACTTCAATTTCTCATCTTTCTTTTATCGATGAAGGACTGCAAAAAGAAAAAGGTAAATGATAATATACAATAATGATATACACTAAGGAACCTTTCAAGTACTAGTGAATGCTCTAGACAATGGCTAGATTTAAAAAAATATCATCTTGCCGTGACTTAAAGTCTGCAATATGGTCTTTCTTCGTTCTGAAAGAACAAATGCGGAAACTCGTCGCAAACAAGAAATGCTAACATCAAACGAGCCAGTTCTTTTAACGGGAGAGCTTATCCTTCGACCGAAACACAGTTCTGCAACTCAGGGATGTAAGTGCAATCAATATTATTCAATTAATGCTTATATGGGCTATTTGCGGTAAAATCGGGATAATCATGATTACCGATCACGGTATTACACGCTTAGCAGTTGTTTCGAATTATTTTGTGGCTTTTAACCTTTTAATAATATACGCATCGAAAAAAAGATTGAAGATACGAGATGTTGGAACTCGAGCCATTCTGGTTTGTTTTGCCCGCGTCAACTGGAAGAGACTCTTGGAAAATAACCTCACCTAATATCTGTGCATCAGTGAGGTCTATTGATTTTGGCGAACGTGTCAGTCTATGTTTCACTTGTTACGGGTTGAATTCGTTTTCGCGATAATAGTGCTAATTGTACTTATGAAATGACAAATCCGAATTTGTGGAAATATTGAAGCAGTTACTCATGCAACGAAAATAAACTATTCTCTACGCTTTACGTTACCGCTACCGTTGTTTACCCATTTCAGACCACGTGAATAATCTATGACGTATGAGGCTGAAAGGTCTATTAGCTACATCACAACACCTGTACCAAGTACGGAGGGCTTCGGATTACTTTGACACGCTCCCAAGAAAAGGCATTTGCAAATACGAATTCATGGCTCGTGTTATTCATTTGTTTCTAGTGCTAGCCTTAGTTAGCATTATGTGGACGCCTTCAAACACTTGGAGGCGTCGTAGGAGAAGGCGACGTGCTCGTAGGTGCTCTGTAACCCACTGTATTGTAAGTAGTTGGAGTTCTTGGAGTTCATGTAGTCGATCTTGTGGTGGAGGAACTTCTTCCTGTTCACGGAAGAAGATTATCACTGAGTCTTGTGGGGGAAGATGTCCTTACTCCTTGCGAAGCTCGAAAAGGTGTAACACAAACTGTTGTCCTGTAAATTGTGTGTATACCTGGAGTTCCTGGAGTAGTTGTGTTGGATGCGGAACCTCTACGCAGTCACGAACACCACGTATTACACGATACAGCTCGTGCAATGGGAGATCGTGCCCTGCTAAGCAAACACAATCCTGTAACACTGGAGTGTAAGTACAACTGAAGTGAGATATCTGATCTAAATTTGTATTGGTAATTCAGTGAAGGGGGATATAGACTGGAGATGGTTTGCTACATTTTCGCTTTGTATGACGTACATGATAAAATTGGAGGACTTCGTTCAATCCTAGACATGATTATTCATCGCTCGAACACAAACTTGACGTTTAATTTCTGCACTATCAATCAGAAATGACGCACAGGATGCAGGTCAGACTCTATAGCTTCTACTGTTCAGATCGTGAAAGAATAAATAAGTCAGGGCCAGCTGATGTGATATTTTCGCGGCAAGAAGGACTCTTTGAGAAGAAAGCGATTTTTGTCTTCAATTGTGTCTTTTCCTCTTCTTGCTTGCTAAATTCTTAATTTACTATGGATCATTTTCAGCGTTTCCGTCATGCCGTCATATTCTTTTCTTGGAATGCGTTTTTTGTTTGTCCTAGCTTGCAATAGAAATGAAAATCCTAAGATAAGAGAAAGTAGAACATACGGTTTTGTCTAAATTTTTGTTGCTGTCCAAGATAAATACGAATTACTCTAGACAACATGACTTGGTGGACCTTTTTTCGCCCTCTTGCCAAGTTGGCTTTAAAAATGACCGAAAAAGAGACGTCGCTTACAAATTGCAGGAGAGCCTACATTTCGTCTTTCATAAAGTCATTATTCTGCAGGCGGAATTTTTCTTTATTGCTTTTCTTTCTGTGATCCTTTTCAAGCGATTGGATTTCCGAGATAAGAATCTTTCCGCATAAATGGTTACCCTCTGATCCTTAGAACTTGTTTATTCGCACGATAGAAATTATGTTTTGAATTAAACACAGCTCAACCCTCAAACTTACATGCGATTTAACAAGTCGTAAAAAATTATGAAAAGTTGATAATTTTGCAAGATATTCAAGCGAATTCAAATACCTCGACCATACTAGTGTAGGAAAAGGGTTAAGTTCTGCATAGACAAGTTAGGTAAAAATACATATCTTTCATCAGACAACGAGACTGAGCAACTAGGTAAAAGCACGCAGTGCTAATTCGGAAACTTTGATTTTCAAAAGGCTTAGGACAGTGTTGAGGCCCTGTTTGGGGGGAGGGGGTGGGGGCAGTTCTCCTTTATCCCTTTAACTTTAACACCAGATATCCGTTAACCCGGAAAATTCAAAGGCTCTCATACCTAAAAGTGCCTTTGTATGAATTTTTCCACCAACGAAACAGAGAGAATTTCACCGGAAGTCTTAGCCTGGTACAAATTGAAACTAAGAAGGTGTTATTCGCCTGGGTATTTCGTAACAGGTTGGCTAAAAAATTTAATCAAACAGATTTTCGGGAGACCTTTAGGTTGTAGTGTTGATTAAGGTAGACTTTAAGTATATTACTAATGGTTCTGTTTGCGTCTGTGTTTGGACAAGTAATATGTTGGGTGGCCAGTTGAGTTCTAAGTGGAACAGCATCTGTTGTGGCTGTACATGCCGATTCTTGAGTTACAATCTTTTATATGGATGCTTTACAAGTACGCTGATGACTGCAGCTGGATCGTTGCCGTTTTAAAATGCTTTCTTTCGCCCTCTTCAGTTCAGTCTTGGTTGAGTCTGCTAACTTCTTGCAGATCTTATGCTCGTACGCACAGCCTGTTCGCAAGTGCAGCGATGTAAGAAAAAAAAAAAAAAAAAACAATTTGACACGAAGTGTTTGGAAATGATACTTTTCGTGCGTGCATGCTGACCTTGTGCCGTAATTTCTGTCTCGCAACAATGTAACCTTTCTCGGTAGGACTTTCTTTGAACGCAGTGACTCCAGTTCGAGAGAAAGAAATGAGCCCGGATTGTTCCATTACAACTCTGAGTTTCATGCTTTTTATCAACTCCATGTCTTTCATTAGCCTTTTTTCTAGGTCGTATATGTCTCTATTCCATTGTTCAGCTGAAGATTTAACGAAATTCAATTAACTTCCCGCACCTTTGTACAATAGAGGTTCACTACAAGTAGAATTTAGTGTTTGTAAATCTGTTACCGAATTTTATGATGTCAGGTTGTTCGAATAACATCCAAATCACTTGAGAAATGAGTCAGTAATTTCAAGTGGTTACACTTGAGCACTTTATAACTACTAGTGACCTTCAAAAACTGTTTCTTTAATGTGGTCTTCCTTCTAGATTTTGTCGCTTCTCGAGAATAAAAGACTAAATAATTTGTATCAGGATAAAATTCATGCGAGATATATGCAGGAAACCGCTCAGAATATAAAACCAATAAAAATGTTCCGGTTACGCTTGACGTCACGTTCAAAGTAAAGATTTTCTCTGAAATTTTTCGATGAAACACGGTAGAATTCTACAAAATTTTTAAAGGGTTTCACTAGAGGATCGCCGGGAGATCAAATTATCTACTACCGGTGGTTACATTTTTTTGGGTGTGAGCAAAGTGAGTTTGTGTTGTTCAAGGTCTTTCAGACTGAGGTCATCTTCCTTTAAGAATGAGTTCTTGTGTTGTTCCTAACGAGCCTTCTCATTAGCGCCAGTGCCGGTAAAAACTGGCGGAGGAAAGCTGTGGTAAGGGAAAAAGCAAAAGCGCGTTGCTTCCTAGCAGCACACCTCAGTGGTGTCAATTATCGATTCCTTGACCCAAGGGATGAGTCAATTGACATTTGCCATTGGTGACATTGGTATATTGATATTCGATACCTTGACGATGTGTTTGCCATTCGTGGTGTGGTTTCTCCAAATATCGCACTAAAAGTCGTCTTATTTTGCAACAATGGTTCAACTTTACTCTGTAAGTCTTGTATTGCTTTTAATAACATTTAGTTTAACATCTTCGTACTCTTGGAGACGTCGAAGAAGGCGAAGGTGTCTCCCTAGACACTGCAGAGTTGGCAGTTGGACTTCATGGAGTACCTGCAGTTTGTCTTGTGGCGGAGGTGTCCGTTCTCGTACGCGGACTAAAACGAGCATTGAGTCCTGTGGAGGGAGATGTCCATATGACCTGATTCAAACGCAAACATGCAAATCTCAGTGTTGTCCAGTCAATTGTATACATACGTGGAGCACTTGGAGTAGTTGTAGTGGATGCGGAAACTCGACACAAACAAGAAAGCCTATTATCAAACGACCCAATTCTTGTAACGGGAGAGCTTGTCCTTCGACCGAAACACAGTTCTGCAACTCAGGAATGTAAGTGCACTCAATTCCTGATTAATGTTTATATGGGCTACTTGCGGTAAAATCGGGACAATCTTAATTACTGATCACGGTATTACACGCTAAGAAGCTCAGCAGTTATTTCGAATTATTTTTTGCTTTTTTCCAACCTTCGCATAAACGCATCGAAGAAAAGATTGAAGATGCGAGATGTTTGAACTCGAGCCACTGGGAGCCATTTCGGTTTACTTGGCCAGCGCCGCTATGAAGAGACCCTCGTAAATATGACCTAATTTGATATCTGAATATTGAAGTCTATTGTTTTATTGGCGAAGTTTAACTTTTTATCGGCTGACAAGGCACGTAGGTGGTCTGATTGTGGTCAAGAAAGAAGGTAGCGTTTTGTGATGGTTAGTAAAATGCGAGTCGGATCTTGCGAATTAAGATGCGGAAAATGTCATTCAGAGAAACATACGATAATTCTCCGAAGCTATTCGGCATCCTATATCTTCCATTATGTTATGTAAACATGGATATTTACCTCTGAAGTTAGATCCGGTAAAATGAGTTTTCTGTGTAAATAGTCGCACTAATTATGAAATGGCTAGATTGCCAATCTCTGACCGGATGAGTGAGTTGGTTTTTCAAAGGGTGCCTGTGTAATGAATGCTAAAAGTCCCTCTAATTTCGTTACGCAAAGGCTTCTGGAAAGTATTTGCGATCTGGCTGGCTCCTCTCAGTTATAAAAAACTACTCTAACTGACTCTCTTTCACAATACATAGAGTCCACTGATGTACATAAAATTCTTCTAAATAGCGATACAGTATTTCCTCTTGTGTGTGTACCTTTTCACCCTTTACCCTTACTTGATATGCCTTACAGTTTTCCTTCCAGTTGAATACTTATTTACTGGTCTCTATTGAACATTGAAATTCTGTTGAGGTGATAGGGATGGAGTATAAAAGAGTTTCTTATGCTTTTTACACCAGTTCTCCCCAATTCCTCCCTTTCTTCCCCAGCCCTCCCCCCTTAGAGTTTGTCCCAATTTCAAACGAGATTCTGGAAACTATTGAAATCTTTTTAGTTCCTTTTTTTTTACCACTTCTGGGTTTCAATGTATCAACGATCTGCACTGCTTCAAATTTTTTTTTTCGTATGTTAAGGACTGATGTCATTTTCATCATTACATCTGTAAGTGTTTTCTCACCACGAAAAATACCTCTCTGCCTTGTAGAGCGCAGGGGTGCTCGGCTGATACCTGCTGTTGAGCGATATCATACAAAGCTTCTCTGGGCATTTGTGATAATCGCAGAACGCGTTTTAGGCGATCATCTACTGGAAATACAGGTTCCACAGAACAGGGCCGTTATGAAAAACGATACAAAATGTCATTTAATCCCAGAGCTGACCTCTAAATGTACAAAAACTCATTAATTTTACTTGAAAGATTAATCTAATCAATTTTGTTTGAGCGTCTCCCAAGGCGTGGTCACTTAGGGCAGAACTGTGTTCCGCTTTAAGTGACCGTGCGATACAGGTAGAAGGCAACTTAAAAAGGCCGTAAAGGGTGAGCACGACCGCTTAATAGAGGTAAAAATTACAGTGACTTAGGGAAAAAAATGCGAGAATTTGAAAACAGACCGCTTAATACAGGATGATTGCCTAATACAGTACCGCTAAAACGGGTTCAACGATATTTTTCTCCATACTACACATCGCCCCGTTTACACGGGTAGACAGAGACACTTCCAAAAGTTAGATTTAAACTGGAAGTCGTTTGACGCAAGAAGTTTCGTCAACCACTTATATTTTTTTCAAAGACGGATTTACTTACGCTCTCTGCGAAATGAAGACACAAACTGCATCTCAAAGGTTTTAGGTCACAGTTGCCTTTACAATCGTTGACGTTTGTTTATCTTTCCATAATTTCACCTTTTGAGTGTTTCTTTACCTCTTTTAGTTTGTCTCAATCGTGGCCCTTTTAGAAAAAATCCTCTTTCAAAGCTTATTGTTTGACTCCCTCAGAGTTAAACAATTTTGATTCGGCCCATACGAGACTTAATATTTATTTTCCATTATCAGAGAAATGATTGTAATTAAAATTTGTTAAGTGGCATTTAAACACGAAGGCGCGCTATAAAAGGAGCCTTAGGTCCTACTGGACCATTTGTCAATCAACCGTCGTGTGATGTAGAACTCTTAGAGTCAAGTCAGCTTGAGCTACAGCTACTCCAACGCAGTGAACAGCGGGCGCATTCCTCAAAATTTTTTTATGTCTACATCACAATACAAGAATTTTTGAGATTTGTATTTCCTTTCTCCAATGGAAGCTGTCTTTATTTGTGGCGGTAAATTTGAGATCAAAGTAGGTGGTTCGCACGTTACCTCATGCCACCATGCTGGTGGAAGTCAACAATAGATATCTCATTAGCTCCTTTTGTTCGTCTACCAGCATTTAAATTTGACCCGCACACGTCAACAGGGAAGACTTCCTTATAAAGCGCGCCTTCGTGTTTAAGCCCTTGGTGTCAGCATATCAGGTGCATAATTCCAAATCCAAATTCTTGTCGTATTTTCCGTAATATATTCGTTGCAAAAGTGTTTCTTTCCTCGTGAGTTTAAGCGGATGGCTTAGTCCATATTTACAAAACCTCACTTTTCCGATGCCATAAGTCGTTCTGCTGAGTTCTCGGAATATTCGTGTACAGTTTATTTGTATTGAAAATAAATGTCTTTAATCTAGACGTAATCCAAATTAAAGCATTATTTAAAATTCGGATTACGTTTGAATGATGCCTTTAAGGATGTACCGTGTAGAAAACTTACCGAACATGTTATGGTATCTGCTGCTTTATGAAACATATTTTTCCAGTTGTCAAACCCAAGCATATCACGGATAACTCCTTCATTGTATCCAAGATTTCTCCAAAAACTGGTTGACACAGGGCCAAACATAAAATGACTTCTCAATAAACTCCCTTTCTTGTAAACGGAGGATTATACATAGCTACTCTATGCATTTGTGATGATGGCAGACCTATGTGACCCGATGGTGGCTATCTTATTGGATTGATGAAGTCTAAGAAAGAAGCAATTCCGCTATGCACACAGGGAAAGCCACAAAACGGCAATGGTCCTTGAGTTAAAAGTTGTCGCGTTGGGTCGCCTCGTTTTTCTTATTTTTCTCTTTTGTCACAATCATCGCCTCTGCGATTAAGTCCACAAGCTCCTTAGGAATTCACCTCAGCAATATTAGGACATTCAATATCATAAGTAGTTACATTGCAACACCTTTGCCAAGTACGAAGAGCTACAGGTTGCTCTGACACGCACCAAAAAGGGATTTGCAATACGAATTCATGGCTCGCGTTTTTTATTTGTTTCTAGTGTTAGCCTTAGTTAGCATCATGTGGACGCCTTCATACGCTTGGAGGCGTCGTAGGAGAAGGCGACGTGCTCGTAGGTGCTCTGTAACCCACTGTAGGGTTAATAGTTGGAGTTCTTGGAGTTCATGTAGTCGATCTTGTGGTGGAGGAACTTCTTCCCGTTCACGGAAGAAGATTATCACCGAGTCTTGTGGGGGAAGATGTCCTTACTCCCTGTGGAGCTCGAAAAGGTGTAACACAAACTGTTGTCCCGTAAATTGTGTGTATACCTGGAGTTCCTGGAGTAGTTGTGTTGGATGCGGGACCTCAACACAATCACGAACACCACGTATTACACGATACAGCTCGTGCAATGGGAGATCGTGCCCTGTTAAGCAAACACAATCCTGTAACACTGGAGTGTAAGTACAACTGAAATGGGATAACTGATCTAAATTTGCATTAGCTATTTGAGTGAAGTAGCCTATAGAGAGCAACCTTGTAGAAATTTTGCCATTGTTTCAAATCATGTCATTTTCTTGTTAATTTTCAATGAAACTATTATGAGGATTATTCACCCGGGCGCTAATTAATTTGCATCAGTATGCAGTATGCAGGACAGTTCTCACATGAACCTCAAGTATGTTCGGGCTCTGTAGATAAGTTATGGATAAGCATTTGGTAGAGTTTCCTGTCGGTAAATCGGAAAAAAACTCGTGCTCGAGTCCTCTGGAAGGACCCACAATTTACTTGTCCGTTACTCATTGCAAAGGTGTAAAATATTCTGTACTTTTTGCGATAGTATTACTTTACATTTGAAACTCATTGCCGCGAAAAAAGTGTTATGTGTCGTGCTTGACTTAAAAATTATGGCAAAACTCATTTTATCCTTGGCACATTTCAGTTCATGTCACGAAAATACCTGTTTACTTAGGATTAATTTTTGAGACAATCAGCCTTGTGCTTAAATCGCCGTCAAAGTCTAAAACAAGTACAACTATAGATAGTGATCTAAGTAGGATGATGTTCAAGTTTTACATAGCGTGATCTGCACGTAATAATTGATCAGTCAGCTCATGTGGAAGGCCATTTATGTGAAAAATTGACTGACACCTCTATTTGCCACGCTTCAGCACTTAGTGCCCTCTGAGCTTAAGTGGTGGTCTTTTATGAATTCTTAGGACTGAAGTTTCAAGGGGATCTTTGAAAGCGTAACATGAACGCTGTTTTTTTTCTTTTTTGATCGGTTTAATGTTTGCTAGCTGTCTATGGAGAACGCGCGGAAAAGTTATTGCTAAACAAGTCACAAGAAATAAACGACAGACCGTTTGGTCGGACAAAAGCAGCAAAAATTAAACTAATCTCAAGATCCTTTGGAACCCGTTCATACTAATTCCTCAGTCCCTGCATTTGCTAACAGAAAAATTCGCTACAGTCGAGGCGATGGAGGAGTAATAGGTCTTTTTGTAAAGAAAAAAAATGGCATCTTGAAAAGTCATCAGGGTCTACTTTCAATTTTTTTTAATGTTATTTTTCCTTTTTACATTCTGTGCTTATTGCTTGTAAAATCTAACACACAAACTAAACTTGCCTTTAACAACGCATTGCTCGGAAGTTAAGAATTAGATTCGTATCTCTAAGTAAGTGCTTTTTAAGCTTGAGCGTTCGCTTGATTGATATTTTTAGTTACCTTTGGTTAGATACTATTTGTGTGACTACGTTGATTTGGAACCAGAGTTTAGACAAAGTTGCTTGGATTTATGATAGACAATTCAAGGCTCGTATTGGCCTTTACAGCCATTACAGAACTCACCATCAGTCAATGATGTGAAATGGACACCTATCTTCTATACAGAAGGGGAGCCAACGACGACGACGACGACTTGAGAAGCACGCACTGCGCAACACTTTATTTTTCTTAACAAGATGTTTAGAAGTCACTTTGAGATTATCACGGCTAGGAACGTAATTCATTTCCGGTCCTTTTGAAGTTATGACGCTATCATGCTACTAAAATATCCTAAGGGAAAACCCACTGTTACAAGAGTGGTAGTGATAAATATAAGGCTATTGTGGTCTGCGTAATTAGCCGTTTTAATCTCATTGAACGCCCCACCAAAAGCCGTTTGCGTGAGCGAAGCAACTATTATGCATCGTCATTTAGTAAGCGAAGCAATAACAAAACAGGGAAATAACCTTTGGAAACAAGCTCATGCTTGTCGTGTTAATTGAGAGCCAGTGTCACAGGTCACTCGACTGAAATACTCTCATGTAAACAAAGCATATAACATTCCTCATGCTATTAGCATCTAATTTGCAGTTGATGATTTGAAATGTTCTCAAGTCACGAGTCGCTCTCAGTCCAATGCAGGGATTTATCGCCCGTTATGATACATAATCAATCAGACTAGCCACCTATGTCTGATCCTCAGGAAACTTTTCGTTGATATTTGAATGGAAATACTAACAAAACAGTCAATAAAATTCGGAAAGAAATTATGGTGGTTTCGCACTTAAATTGAATTAAAATTTAGTTATTTCAAGTGATTATATTTCGTGATGTTTAGACAATATTTTCAAGAAAACATTTTTTTCGCCAATTTCGTTTACTTTTAATTCTCGGCTGGTACCGGCATCACTGGGAAGAAAAACTAGGTTGAAAGTCTCAAAATATAACCTTAACTGTTTGTACAAGATTCGAAAAAAAAAAGCGTTATGTAACAAAATCGACTCTCAAACTAACACTTTTGTAAAACACTTATTTTTCCTAATCTCTCGTAGCTTACTATGCGCTTCTACAAAGAAAACTTTTAACTCGATCTGATGGGATTAGTACGGTCTGAATTAGGTAGTATTTGCAGTGATAAACAAAGTTTAAAAATGACAGGCAGCCAATCTTACGTTGGTTAATGCTCAGCTGTGTAAATGCGTTTGAGGAACAGGATTACCGCTGGGTTGTCCAAATATAAAGTTGCAGGTAACGCAAGCATAATGATGGTCATAAGTACAATCTTAGCTGATACAAGCGCCGCATTACACTTACTTCTTAGATTTTTTTTTTTCCATTCAGAATGTCTTCAATGGCTTAAAATTGGATCTTACTGAATGTACATGTGCACAAGTTGACAACAAGTTCAGCGGAAGTTTTTATAACCGGAGTTTTGACTTGCAGATCGTTCCAGATCGTAATGACATTAGATCTTTAAATACACGCACGTTACAAGAACCTTCATGGGCTATCTTCGGTAAATTTTCTCAGGGAATTTGTACTTGCGTCCGAACATAAATCATGTACGCTTTGTTTCTTCAATTTGCGATCGATTTTTGGATTACTTTATTAACCCTACGTGTCTGTTGGAGCAATGTTTCCGGTTCTTTGCCCATACATATATATATATATATATATATATATATATATATATATATATATATATTGACACCGATCATGTGCCATAACATTGTCAAAACCGTTTTTAAATGTTTTAAAAAAGGTTTTTGACAGTATATCTTTCTTCGTTATGAACGACTTGAGATAAATACTGCGTTACCGGAATACGTGTCCTGCCTTGTTTCTTTCCAAACAATGGCACAACTTTGAAAACTCCTCAAATTCACCGCCTTTTTAAGCGGGACAATATTTTACTTCGTGAACCCTTAAAACTTGAATTTACAACTTAAATGAAAAGTAAAAGATGTAAAGATACGGACGCATAAAAAACAAAGAATGAAAGATAAGGCCAGGTATTCGAAACGATTGCAAATTTACCATACGGCAGACGATAAGTGATTCATCCTTCCTAAGTTTTAAACCAGTGCTCTTCTAACTGCTTATCAGCTTGCCGTGATTTTATTTTGTCGTTTTCCAAAGGTATATTAATTGTAGAATAAGTATTGATCTTAATACGCATCATAACATTTAACCCGCGAAAACGGAAATTAGACCGCACAAGTTATTGCAGATTTTCAGACTTGGTTATCATTCTAAGAATATTATAGCACGTGGTGGACGACGTTTGTTTGACTTTCATCTCAAACTTGTCGCGCGGAGCCAAAGTAGTGGTTGTTTGAGGCGTGTTACGTAAATAAACAAAGTGGCCTCTACATAATTATATCTCAATTACCAAACAACGTCTTGCGTGCCCTCTAAAGGTTTTACTGAGGTTTCTCTTACGATTTCTTCGGAACTACGACACTTTTCGGCTTCTTAAAAACATGAGGAACTTTCTTTTTGTCATTTTTCTGCTATTTCTGGTGTTATGTGCCTTAATCGGTCAGTCTGAGTCGTGGCGAAGAAGGAGGAGAAGGCGGTGCCGGCGAAGGGATTGTATTCTGAACAGCTGGGCAGCAAGTGCAAGCTGTTCAAAGACTTGTGGTGGTGGATCCATGGTTCAACGGAAGTCTGTTAAGGAATGGCCGAGTTGTGGCGGCACGCCTTGTCCGTCTTACAGCAGTCCTCAACGATAAAGAACTGTTTCGTGCAATACGCAGTGCTGTCCTGTTAACTGCCGGTGGACGTGGAACTCCTGGAGTTCTTGTAGTGGTTGTGGCATGTCACAACAAAGTAGGACGATGCGTATTGTACGTTCCAAATCCTGTGGGGGTATTGCGTGCCCAAGTTCTAGAAGTCAGACGCGAAGTTGTAATACCGGAATGTAAGTTGTTCATTATTTCTTTTAGCTCTAAAACATCCCGCGTTGAGCCTTAGAAACCCGGCACATGATTCTTATCTTACTTGGTCCATCCTTTCATATGCCTGAGCAACTTCTTGATACGTTCGCCTCAAATAAGTGCAAAGCGACTGCTTATCAGAGAGCTAAGTCCCGAATTATTTTCAGTTTCTGGAGCGGGGAAACTCGTACATAACCCCTCTGACTTAAAATGGGTGATGACCAACCCATTTTCGAGAGTTGTTTCATCTTTTTCGTGATTCAGTAACAACACTCAAAATTTCCAATGCATCCAACTTTATTCCCGAAAATAGTGGATAAAGCGCCTAAAAGCAGGAGCAATTGTCAATATTTATATTGACACAATATTAACACAATATTTATTGTGTGGGGGGCAGAGGTCCCATCTTCAACTCTATCATCAACTGCTTGTTTGCGTAATGTCTTCATTCTGCAAAGGTCATTTTGTTTGTTTTACATCAGTCTGTGAACCGTGAGCTGTGCCTTTGTTTGTCATATCTTGTAACAGGCCAAAAGACATTCGGTAAAAAGACAACTGAAAACAAAAAAAGATATAGGTCGTACCTTGAACCTTTGTTTCGAATTTGCAGTATTCATAAAGATTAGGAAACATACTACATATGGTTTAAGATTGTTTGGTACTTTCTACTGATTTCATATTAAAGATTCCTTAAGAAGGTACCACCCTGCCACTTAGAAGTATGAGGAAATTCTTTTGGTTCGCTCTTCTTATCTTTGTTTTGTTGTGTACCTTGATTGGTCTTTTTGAGTCGTGGACAAGAGGAAGGAGGCGGTGCACACGGCAAGATTGTGTCCTCAATAGTTGGACCCCTTTCCTTTAGCATTTATACCTTCATCTATCTTAACAACCTCTTAATACCCACATTTATTGGCTCGAACCAACGATGGACAAAAAAAGGCAAAGACAAAAAAAGCAAACAAAGGATAACCATTCCCAAGAGAGCCAGCTATAATCAAATACTAACACAAACAAGTTTCTAACTGCATCGCAACGCTCAGCAGTGGCCTTGTAATCTATAAAGTTTGTAAATTAAGAAGTCTATGTTAGGCTATCAAAATTGTTTCGAAAGGGCCCGACAAAGTCCACACGGTTTTATTGCACTGTATGCGAATCAAATCCAGAATTTTGCTCCGTTGTAAAACATGTATGGCTGGTTCAATAATATTAGTGTTGCTAAACCGTTCGTTACCATAACTCTGCTGTGATATCCTTGCAATATTTCCAACTGAGTGTGATCTTAAAGTAAAACGTGTCCACCAGTTAGACGCGTTTAGGTAGACGCATTGGTCGTGCATAATGGCAAGCTTTCTTCTAGCGCAGCTGTCCTCCGATCAGGTTTAATACTTAAAAGAATGGTTAGATTCTGGTGTTCGTGAATCAAGAATAACAGCATTTAGTTACTGAAGAAAGTGCGTAACATCGAAGAAAAAAAAGGAAAGAGTGCGAGAGGTGCTGAAAATAACTGCCACAAGCCACTCTCGTCCTCTCTCTTCTTTCAAGTGTGACTAACAGTCTTTAGAATTTCAAATTGTGAAAGATCAATTAATAGAGGGCCGCATAACTAATCGATGAAAGGCCGCAGGGACTAAAGAGGGTTTCTATATCCGGAGTTTTATCCAGATCGTCAAGACTTTAGATCTTTATTGCATGATACACGCACGTTGTAAGAAGCTTAAGAAACCAGATTATCAGTAGGTTGTCCAAATATAAAATTGCAGGTAGTGCAAGCATAAAGATAATCATAAAGACAATCTTACCAAATGCAAGCGCTGCACTACACTTGCCTCATATATATAAGCATTCATAATATCCTCTATCGCTTATAATTGTATCTTACTGTATGTACGCGAATGCAATCGACACAAAGTCCAGCGGAAGTCTTCATAACCAAAGTTTTGACTTTGTTACGTAAGCGTTTACTAGCCGCAAGCTTAAACAAGATCTAAGCCTGCGTGAGCCCCAGCCTAACATCGTAACTCAGCAATGCGTTGTTTATTTATTCAAGCGTGACCTGTTCGATGTATGTTGTGTGGGGTACACAAAGGGCCAGCTTCACATGCGCGTTGAGGGACACCGTCAAAAGGCGTCATTTACAAGTAGTTTTCCAACGAACATAACACTACTGTACCGAATAATTTCTTAGCACGCTTCAATGTAATTAAGAAATGCGTAAACAAGTTTGACTGCCCTGGTAATGAAATGCTGTGTATTCAAGATCTTAAATCAGATACCATGAAATATATGAAGTTCATATATTTTGAACTGCGGTATTAGATACGTATGATGCACGATCCTCGCAGTAAATAGCGCTATTTCAGCAATAGCGAAAATCAGACCTGAAAAAAATCAGGCCTGTACGGGATTTATTACGAATCAACTTAACGGCCTGCTCCCAGTTGGTTTGTTAGCTCAATTGGTAGAGCGCTGCACTAGTATCGCAGAGGTCAGTGGTTCGAATCCCGTACAGGCCTGATTTCTTTCAGGTCTGATTTTCGCTATTGCTTAAATAGCTATTTACTGCGAGGATCGTGCATCATACAAGATCTTAAACCAGCATTGAATGCACAGTTGGATTCTCTTCGTGCTAGTAAAGTATTCATGTAATTAGCTTGGCACTCTTTTATGCAAATTCGCTTCAACTTAACCTTTTCACAAACCACATTTTATCATTATTTATGTAACCTTGATATTGGTGCAAGATGCGCCGAAACGTCGGTTTCTATCACTTATATTTCTTGTCTCATAAATGAAAATAAAAGATACAAAGGTACGAAAGCGTAAAAAACAAAAAATGAAAGGTAAATCAAAGGCAGGTCTTCGAAATGATCGCAAATTCACGATACGACTGACAATACATGTGAGTTTCATCTTTCTTAAGTTTTACAAACCAATGCTCTCTTGCTGCTAGTCAGCTTTTCCGTTTTCCAAATGCATATCAATCATAGAATTAGAATATACCTTATTACGCATCATAGCATGATTGGCGCCAAAACGGAAAGTTTATTGCAGATTTCAGGCTCAGCTGTCATTGTATCGCGTGCTTGACAACATTTGTTTGACTTTCATCTCAAAGTTGTTGCGCGGAGCCAAACTAGTGGTTGTTCTGACGTGTGTTGCTTAAATAAACAAAGTGGCCTCTAAATAAAATCTCAATCACCAAATAACGCCGTTCGTGCCCTTACTGGTCTATATTCTGATAAAACAACACTTCGCAGTAAAAAACATAAGTTTTAAGTCAGCAAAACACAGTATTCGTGATGTTAATTGGAAAAGGGAAGCACTTCAACGGCCATTGGGTTAATTTTTGCCTACGGTAATACGATAAAACCACCTGATATTTTACGCCAACGTTCATTGTCATCAAACCTCTCACTTCAAATTGAAAGATCGTATTTCAAGCACTACTACGCCACTCCAGTGTTTAGCCTGCTTACCACTCACTGAATCAAACTATCCGGCTATGAAGGTCGCAACGATTTTTGTAGCGCTGGCTTTTGCGACTTGCTTCCTCTCCACCGTGGATTCTTGGCGTCGCAGACGGAGACGTCGATGCTATCGTAATTGTACGCCTGGTAACTGGGGAGGATGGAGCACCTGTACGAGGTCATGCGGCAAAGGAACACAAGCTCGCACAAGGGGGATCTCTGTGCCTGCTCTTTGCGGTGGTTCATGCAACTACAATCTGAGAGAGACCAGATACTGCAACACACAATGTTGCCGCGTCAACTGTGCCTGGAGTTGGAACTCATGGGGTCCTTGCAAAGGTTGCGGCATGTCGACTAAAACACGTACTCTGCGTATAACTCAATATCCAAGCTGCAGGGGGACATCTTGCCCCAGTCAGAGAAGTCAAACCATAAGTTGCAATACTGGAATGTGAGTTATTCAGAAATCGTTACAAATGTTAACCTTTTTCGTAGGCTGTGTACTTCTATCACAAATTGCGCGCCTTGTAGAAAACCCCCGTTGTGTGTTTTTGGAATATAAACCTCTAGCCTGTGTTGTAGTATTGTGTACTTCAGTTCTAATGTTTCTTATCGTGGACAGCAGCTTGTGTTTATTTTTCTTTGACATTTTTTGTTGACTTTCGAGGAGGAATTAAAAAATTCTACCTCGATTTAAACCAATTTCATTGATAACTTGAATCTGCTACGTGTGATTAAGATTGTATGATACATTGTTAATGATTAATTCGAAGTAGAGTATGCTTTTGTTGAAGCATGGCGTAAAATGTAATTCTGCCACTCAGTAAAATGGGAAATTTAACGGCGCTCGTGGCACACTAGCCATCCACATGGAAATCTGTTATTGTGTTAGAACTGTAACATTTATTCCTTTATGTTTCCGTGCCTTACGTGCCCTGACATGATCTCATTACCCTATCTTAGTGAAGACAAAAGACAGACATGTGTTAATGTCACATCTGGCGCTGTACCCATTTGTTGTTGTTGTTGTTTTTTTGTTGTTGTTGTCCTTGCATTAGCCATTACCTAGTAAGAAATTTGGTGTTTAACCTCTTTTTTCGCTGTAGATCTTCGATATATCTGATGGAAATAGTTAAATTGAGGTATTTTAAAGATCTGTACTCTACTAGACATCTTCTTGAGCTGCAGGGGACATTGACAAATTACCTTCCGTTGTCTGCGTTCTATGGTATAAATTCTAATTTTCTCTAACTATGCTGTTTACCACACACTTCTATATGTGCAAAGAGGGAAAGAAACTAGTTTACGTACTTTGAGCCTTAAATCTTAAAAGAAAACGTTACAACGACCTCTCTGTTGACCTACGGAACCTGGCACTGACGCTTGCTCGATTGCATAATACATTTACGTGAGGTTATGCGTTGCGCAACGCAAGTCGAGATCTTCGTAGAGCATAACTATGAGCTGGTTTCGAGTTTTCTCGCGAGAGAGATCCGATTGTGATACTTTCTTGTAACTGGACACGGTAGATGCTTCATTACTGCCCTGTAGAGTGAGAAAGAGTTGGATTTTTGCATCCCTAAAGATTTTTCTTTTAATATTGAAAGCGGACCTGCCAACAGAAATCAAATTTCTGGGAGGAGAGTATCAGCTCAACTCAAAAATACTTACGTCGAGCCTTGAAGAATGGGATTATCTGAATATAATTAATAATTACGAGTTTTTATGTGCTTGAACTTCATACCGGAGATGGGTCTAATTATGAGGTATCATTGTCGCTTAAGGTCTAACTAAGCAGTAAGTGAAAATACATCGGCGCAAATCCGCCTTGGATCTTGACAAACCTAAGTCATTAACGTTAAATCTAAGACAACAAGTCAAGGCCGATTTTTTTTTTCGATAATTTTTTTTTCCATGGGAAAAATCTGAGACGGTAAGTAAACGATCGTTTGGGAAATTTCCGAGACCTGAAAAATTTGCATTACTAAGTGGGTGTGAGCGAATTTCATTTAAAAAAAGCATTTTAAGCTCGCCTTTTGCTTTTACACAGATGCTGTCCGGTGAATTGCGCAGTTAGTGGTTGGTCAAGCTGGGGAAGTTGTGATGCTGCGTGTGGACAGTCCGGCAAGAGGATTCGAACTCGTTCAATCACAACGCAGCCTACCTGCTCAGGTACTGCATGCCCGTCTCTCCGAGAGTCTAAGTCTTGCCAAGGACCATGCTGCCCAAGAGATTGTACGGTTAGTGTCCAAAGTATTCTGTATAGCGTACCGATTCGCTTGTCTCAGGAGTAAACACTAGGGACCTTAAGCATCCACGACCGCGACGGCAACGAGGACGTGGAAAAACAAGAGATCTAATTGACAGAACAATAGGTCAGCACGTGCATTTTGAAACTTTGTACATTTCTTAGCCGTCCTATGCAAAACAACAACGTGAAATCGCCAAAATTTGCGTCGTCTGCGAACCGAAACCGCGACGGCAAATTATTTTAATTTCCATTTGGAACGCAACGCTACTTTTATACATCATGCTGAAGTTGAGCTCTGGCGCCCGTATGAGACAGTAAGCTCATGCAGCCATTTTTGAAATTCTAACTAAGAGTAGAAATTCATTTTTTAATCGAAGTCTTCCTTGGCGTTGCCGTCCTGACTGTTTAAACACGAAGGCGCGCTATAAAAGGAGCCTTAGGTCCTACTGGACCATTTGTCAATCAACAGTCGTGTGATGTAGAACTCTTAGAGTCAAGTCAGCTTGAGCTACAGCTACTCCAACGCAGTGAACAGCGGGCGCATTCCTCAAAATTGTTTTATGTCTACATCACAATACGAGAATTTTGAGATTTGTATTTCCTTTCTCCAATGGAAACTGTCTTTATTTGTGGCGGTAAATTTGAGATCGAAGTAGGTGGTTCGCACGTTACCTCATGCCACCATGCTGGTGGAAGTAAACAATAGATATCTCATTAGCTCTTTTTGTTCGTCTACCAGCATTTGAATTTGACCCGCACACGTCAACGGTGAGTGACAAATGAGCCTAGGTCTTCCTAAGGAAGACTTCCTTATATAGCGCGCTTTCGTGTTTAAGGTCTCTAATACTGGTGATGAAAAAAAGAACAAAAAAGGCATCTCCTTTTAAAGTGATTTTTCTCAAATTTGGATTCAATTCTGAGAGTTACGAAGTAAGCAGAAAATAATACAAGGTGTACATATGCATTTGTAAACTTCATTTCAGTCATCGTTACTTTGTTGCCGGTAGTTTCAAGCATTTATTAATGAAAGACTGAACTACGCAAACAAATTTGCTGAGAAGCATGCTATTAATATAGCATGCTGATATATGCTGATGAAATTTGCTGAGAAGCATGCTATTTATATAGCATGCTTTATATGCTGATGCTAGGATGGGGGAGAACCCATATGGTTGCCCCGAACGATCCCACATTTGTGGTATCGTCTAAGCCATGCCAGAGTGCTCTGACTTGGAAAGCCTAGTGAGCTATGCGCAATGCTAGCGGCAATGACTCACCCCACAGTGCTAAATTTGGACATGAAAGCAGAGCTTTGTATACCAAAGAGCTATATCTAACTGCAGACAGTACCGTTTCGGCCTTCTGGGCCTCATCGGTGCAGTTTTTTTTATGTTTAAGGCGGACCGCCAGGCTCCCGTGAGGGCGGTGCAATGCCTGCCGACCTAAATGTCTAATCCAAACCCGCCGCCAGAGTGCAAGGGCTTGAGGGTTGGGACCGCCATAAACGGAGGGCCCACCAGGACGCCAAACTCGCTGGGGGATCGAACCCCACCTCCCAGGTTAATCACACACTTTCAAAGATTAAACTCCCATGCTCAGATTAGTGATAATGGTTAGTCAAAGCACCAAAATACCACACTCACGCATACCCGCTGACACACTTACCTACCACAGTAGGGACAAAAGCAAACAAAAACATGGACAAAACATGAATAGAACAGAACCACTGTGCAGTACACCAATGAAGGAGACCCAGCACAAGTGGCTACATGACAGACACAACAGGACTGAGACGGAACAAAACCCCTGTGCAGTACACCAATGAAGGAGACCCAGCACAAAAGGCAACATGACGGACACAGGAACACACGGGGGAGAAGGGGGAGAACTAAAGATTGAAGACCAGAGAGTTGCCTGAGACAGAAGCAATAACGCCACGAGCGCACCACTGTCTGTGGAAGAAGCGACGACGTCTGCTAGATTTGCACCGCCTGAAGGCTAGAGGTAGATAAAACTTCAAGCGGGCTTTAATGGACGCAATCACCGCAACGGCACCAGGACGAACATTACGGAACCGGTAATCGTTCCTACACAACCAAATACAGTACTTAGAAACATTAAGAAGGTAGACGAAACCCCAAGGGACAGAAATCAATTCACTCGTCTTAAACCCGAAAAGAACGTGACGTAAAAGAATGACAGGACTCATGGGGGAGAAAACGAACAACAAAGACTGGACCCAGGAGAGAACACTCTGAGCAAGCGGACAATAGTAAAACAGATGCTCAAGTGACTCAACCTGGGGACCGCAAAAACAGAACGGAGAAACCGACAAACCAAAAAGAGAGAGACGCCGAGCGGTGTACAGAACGCCATGCGCAATCTTCCAGTTAAGGTCGGTGACACGACGATCCAGGTCGAACATAGACAGGGTACGCCACGTGGCAGGCCAATCAAGATTAGGGAATTGAAGTTCATACTTGTACACACAACGGGGCTGGACCATGTTCTCAGAAAGGAGATACAAATAGCATGACTTAGAAGACATGCTGTCAACAGGGGAACAGACCAAAGGAGACGAAGAAGCATAAACAAGGCAATCCCTGGACGTGGCAAAAGACCCATCAAGTTTCCGCCACGCTAGGATCAGAGACTGGTAGAATGGTGGCAAGGCTCTAGAGTCAACAGAAAAAGGGCGGGAAAACGCAACAAGAGGAGAGACACCAAGGACAGACTGAAACCAAAACGACATCAGTGAGACCCAACTGGAGGGAGAGGAGGCAAACCTCCTCACCCATTGACCCAGAAGAGCCCACACCTTGAAGCGAACACTGACCACTGAAAAACCACCAAAAAGAGCTGGCTGCACTACTGCAGCGCGGGCGACGAGCTCCCGCTTGCCAGACCAAAAGAATGAAAACACAAGTCGAGTAAGCTCCGTCTCCACCCAAGCCGGCATGTGGATGAGTGACGCCACATACCAGACCCGGGAGAGGGCGAGAGCATTAATAACAAGAGCCTTGCCGCGAAAGGTCAGAACACGTGAACGCCAGGATTTGAGAACATGGTCCACCGCAGAAATGCGCGGGCGCCAATTATCCTCTTCCAGGTTACCAGGACCGATAAACACTCCAAGGACCTTGAGTTTCGAAGGTGTCCAATCGAAAGGGACGGGGGAGTCCGTACGGCCCCGCCAGCCGCCCAACCAAAGGCCCTTGGACTTTCCGAAATTGATCTTTGACCCGGACGCCCGCTCATACTGATGATAAACTTCCAGAGCAGCTTTGATCCCATCGTCAGATGTTAAAACTAACGACGTGTCGTCAGCATACTGAGATATGGGGGATAGTGGGGGACACCCCGGGAGGGAAAGGCCAACGATACGGGGGTTGGAGCGAATACTACAGGCAAGGACCTCCGAAACCAAAACGTACAGCAGAGGAGACAGGGGACACCCCTGCCGGACACCTCGCGAGAGACCGAAAAACGGTGTCAGATGACCATTTACATTAATGGCACTTTGGACCTGCCTGTAGAACAAGTCTACCCAAGCAATGAATTGGGGGCCGAAACCCATGGTGACAAGGGTAGATCGCAAAAAGCCCCAATCCACCCGGTCGAAGGCCTTTTCTTGGTCGAGGGATAAGATTGCAACCGCGGTGCCCGTAGACTCAGCATAACTCACAACATCACGGAGAAAGGTGACATTCTCCCCTATGAACCGACCCGGCACTCCACACGTCTGGTCCCGGTGCACGACCAGGTGAATGACACGGAGGAGCCGGTCAGCAATGGTTCGTGATGCCAGTTTATAGTCGACATTCAACAGCGAAATAGGACGCCAGTTCTTTGGATCAAGACGATCCCCCTTTTTAAAAGACAACGAGATCACACCTCTACGCTGAGAGAGAGACAAAGAACCGGAGGAAAAACAGTCGTTAAGAACAGCTACGAGATCAGCACCGACTACGTCCCAGAAACGAAGATAGAACTCCGCTGGAAGGCCATCCAGTCCAGGAGCCTTGTTCCGCTTCATGCCCTTGAGAGCCTCATAGACCTCGAGGGGGGAGAGGAGGCCCTCACAACTATCAGCCCGATCTCGCGGAAGGACAGAAGACAGATTACCCAAAAGAGAAGATTGGATCAAAGTGTCAGTAGGAGAAGCCGTATATAAGTCGGAATAGAAAGAGCCGAGAGTGGCACATAAAGCAACAGAAGAAGAAACAATAGAGCCACCGGGCTCTCTCAGCGCAGAGATGCGGCGGTCGGCAGACCGCTTCTTTTCCAGGCGGAAGAAATAGGCCGAGGAGGACTCACCCTCCTCAACCCACTTAACTTTTGATCGCACTTGAGCACCCTTGGCAACGTAGGTGTCCATAGCTGCCAGATCCGCCAGCGCAGATCGGTAAGGGCCCGCGCAGGAGGTCATGCCAGCATCCAGCTTGGCCCGAAGATGATCGATCAAGCGAACGAGGGCAGCCCTCGATGCAGTTGTTTGAGATGACTTTTTGCGACAGTACCTGATGGTAAGGCCTTTTATCCGACCTTTCCCGCGGTCCCACCATTTGGCGAGAGAGGGGAAGCCAGGAAGGGTACGACGCCACGAAATCCACTCTTCCCTAACGAGCTGGCAATATTCCGGGTCATCTAACATGGATATGTTCAGTTTCCAGTAGCCTGGCCCAGGTGGGACGACGTCGGGAACAGAGACAGACAGCACTACTGCACTGTGGTCCGAAAAGGGGCAGCAGTACATAGCGCAAGAGGACAGCGATGGGAGCCAGGCAAAGGGCACCCCAAACAGATCAATGCGCGACGCCAAACTGCCATCCCACCTGGTCCAGGTGAAACCCGTGGAGGAGGGATGGAGGTAACGCCACACATCCATAACACAACATGCCTCGAAAAGCTGGGCCAGCGAAGAGGAACTGTCTCTGTATGAACTTGCAGGTTCAGAACCACGCCGGTCAAGGGCTCGGTCAAAGACGGCGTTGAAATCCCCAGTAAGCACAGTAGGGACAGATGGATCGACTTTTGAATGGAGGTCATCAAGGAATTTATTCCGCGCAGGGTTGCAGTTAGGGGCATAGACACAGACCACACGGAAGACTTTGCCAAAGAGAGAGAGTTCACATTGCAGATAACGACCATCGGCAGACCAGGAGTTTAGAAGAGATAAAGAAGAACGATAGAGAATAACACAACCACACGAGTGAACAGAACCAGGAGCCAACACAGACGAAAAGCCGGACGATGAAAACCACAAAGAACACTCAGCCAGAGTGACACAATGAGTTTCTTGCAGGCAGACAACATCAACCTTCACGGGGAGGGAACGCAACCACTGCAGAAAGCCAAACCTTTTAGACTGGTCCCGCAGACCATTACAGTTTAAGGTAAGGATGGAAAGAGCCATCACTGCGCACAAAAGGGAAGCCATCATGCTTAGGTCTTCTTCTTACCGCCCGAGGACCTCTTGCCAGCCTTACCCAATGCTGCTGCAGATGGTTTTGCAAGCTTCTTACGCCGGGACAAAGCCGACGTAGCCGGAGGTTCTGGATCCGGGTCTTGGGGGGTTGACTCAGAACCAGCGTCCGATGCAGGCCTCTTACGAGTAGCCATGGCCGGAGCTGTATCCATTTCGGAAAGCTCGTCGGTCAGGGCCAAAGAGCTAACATTATTCTTACTGGTACCTTTACCACTAGTAGAGCCTTTTTTGGCATTCTTATCCTCTTTACTATTTACTTTAGCAGGGACCACACTTGCAGTTTCCCCTTTACTAGATAAATTATCAGTAGCGCTACCGTGATTAACGTTAACTACACTAATTGAATTGGGGGCACTGTCAGTACCACCATTTACTTCATTACTAGACACTAGTTCACTATCATTATTTTCAGTTGACCCAGAAGGGGTCTTACCCGAGGCGTCTGCCCCTCTAGTTTGCTCATCATTCGGAGCCTCACTATTTCCTTTACAATTACTGACATTACTCTCTGACCCAGTCCGAGGAGAAAGATCAGTATTAGCGCTGGCATTGGTTAGATACTCAGCGAGCTCAAACTCTTGTGGGGCACTATCAGCAAGTTGTCTAACAAAACTATTAGCTGCAACAGACAGCATTTGGACTGCCTGGGTAGCATAAGCCTCATCCTCAAAGAGAGGAGCACCCGACACCGAGGCCTGGGTACTAGCCGCTATCCCATCGGCCACAGGGTCACCACTGGCCGGGGGGACGACAGGAATCTGTGCCTGTACCAGTTGGCCGCTGGAGTCCAAAACAGGGGTGCCCAATTCCATGCCTGACACCTGGGAGGCCGCTTCACCCACCAAGGGTTCGGCTTCACTATCACCATCGACAGCGTCTTCGCACTCGATATCACCAGCCGCCTCAGCAGCATCGCCCTCATCAATGTCACCCCCATCATCGCCAGCCTCTTCCTCCCCACCAGCGCTACCAACCGGGGCACCAGGGGCCACCGGGGGGGCCTGGGGAAGGATCCATGCAGATGTACACTCCCTAGCAAAATGCCCCGCCTTGTGGCAGCGGCGGCACTTACCCTTATCAGGGCACTGTTTTGCCGCGTGTCCAACTTGTCTACAAATATCGCATCGCAAAGGCTGGTCACGGTACCACACCTTGCAGCGAATACCCCCGATGGAAATGAAACGAGGGATTTCCTTTTTGACAACCATTTTGACAAGACGGCAGCCAGTAGAGACTGACGGCTTGCCAGGCCACATTTGATGGCGGACAGACTTGATCTCACCATAGCTTGAAAGCGCGTTCTTAACTGATTCCACTGGGCCCTCATAAGGAAACCAGTGGACGACGACCATACTAACTTGAGGGGGTGGTGGGGGGGGGGGGAGAAATGACCTCACATTCGACCCCATTAAGAACCACCGACCCACATTCCTGATAGTGGAACATAGCTAACGCACCCTTTTCATCATCAAAAGTCACCCTGGCAATAAAACCGGGGCACTGCTGGATAGACACAACTTTAGCAACATGCCCAGTTTTCTCTTGGAAGTGGGCATCTATATAACTAATTATTTGTGTGGAACTTGTCCCATTAGGGAACAAATTTCAACGTATGTCAATGGTTCTTTGGAAACCAACCATAATTAAGATTTTGTAGTGTCCAAGACTCAACAAGAAACGTGAGTTCGGCCCCACGCAACACAGCCCAAAACTGGATGGGCGACCGAAAAATTTTGTTTCGCCGAAAACACACCGGAAAAATCGGAAAACGCCGAACACCCGGAAACCACGGTCGAGAAAGGCCGAAGAAAGGACCGAAAAAACCCTCCGAAATCGGCACGAAGCCGGAAATCGGCAGGGTTGCCGAAGAAGTCCGAAAAACGCCGAAAGATAAAAAGGCGAAAGAGGACTAAAATCGACCAAAAGACAAATACTCACAAGAGTCCGTGCCCCAAGAGTGATCCTGCGCAGAATCCCAAAGCAGAGTGAATACTGTGGAGGTGAAGGAGTAAATCCTGGGCCTCATCAGTGCAGTAGGGACAAAAGCAAACAAAAACATGGACAAAACATGAATAGAACAGAACCACTGTGCAGTACACCAATGAAGGAGACCCGGCAGTGCTGATGCTAGGATGGGTGAGAACCCATATGGTAACCCCGAACGATCCCACATTTGTGGTATCGTCTAAGCCATGCCAGAGTGCTCTAACTTAAAAAGCCTAGTGAGCTATGCGCAATGCTAGCGGCAATGACTCACCCCACAGTGCTCAATTTGGACATGAAAGCAGAGCTTTGTATGCTTTTTTAAAATCATTAGGTCACTAACTGGTCTAGTTGGGGGAAGTGTACAGCTCCGCCGGGGAGGTGTTCTGTTAACAGTGGTACAAAGACAAGATCTCGTAAAGTTTCTAGATATCCGAGCTGTAGTGGAAAATCCTGCCCATCCTTAAGCGAACAGAGCCGATGCACACCTGTTCCTATCTCTTGCAAGGTAGTCTTATTTTTGTTATTGTTGTTGTTGTTGTTTGTTTGTACTTTTTGGTTTTGTTTGCGTGCAGTTTCTCAATTCTTTTGTTATGTTTGGTTTCTTTCTGTTTTGTTTGTTAACGTCTTTTTGGCCCTTTTCAGTCTAAGATTTAATCTCTCAGAAATTTGTAATTATTTGTTTGATCAGAAATTTTGATATGATCAAAACTCCTTTTTACACTCACTGTATCATCAGATGAACCCTTGGAGTTCATGGAGACCTTGTGTCGCACTTAATGGAAAATGCGGGAGAGGTTCTCAGTACCAGACACGTACTGTGGCGACACAGCCTTATTGCAGCGCGGCGTGTCCGTCAACCAGGCAAACACGTTCGTGCACGCATAGTTGTTGCCCTGTTGATTGTGCGGTGTCCCAGTGGACTCGATGGAGTGCTTGCTCAACAACATGCGGAATAGGTAGGTGGCACACGTTTACATCAGATAACTTAATTAAGCACTTGAAATGAAATAAAGAACAATATTATGACTTGCAGATGATATGCAAAGTAAACAAACTGTCTTCGCAGCAATGAAAGTAAAGAACACTGAAATAATTTAAGTTTTGACTGAGCATTATGCTGGGATCAAAGCAAATTTAAGATGGTTTTTTTGTCCAGTGGCTTCGTGGCTCAGTTGGGAGAAGTGCTAAACGAGGATCTGGGAGGCACGTCTTTCAGTCCTGTTTAAGCTTGAATTTTACAGGTTTCTTTTCTGCAATTGCTTTTACTCCAACTTTCTTGTGAATATCTTTTCTAAAATTTTTAGGACTTGAAACGTTTGTTACCCAAGGGCATCACCTTGAAGAGAATCTTCTTACTTGCGTGCATTTTATTAAAAACACACAAAAAAAGTCAAAATACAATATCATTGCTTCATTAGAGAGATTATAACATTAGCGTAAAAAGGGTAAACGGTTAAGATTTTCCATCAGCCTGTTATTTCTTTTTTTTTTTTTTAAGGTTCAAGGACCAGAACACGAAACATAAATACTCAGCCTTCTTGTGGTGGTAAATCTTGCCCAGCACTGAAAGACACAACATCTTGCTCGCACTACAACAACCGTGACTGCGTGATGTCCAGTTGGACAGCCTGGTCACCCTGCAGTAATGGCTGTGGAAGCGGTACTTCCACTCGAACACGCACTGTCGTCACGACAGCGTTATGCCGCGGGAAAGCATGCGGAGCGAGATCAGAAAGTAAACGTTGCACTGACTTCCGAGACAACAGAGACTGTGTGGTAAGTTACCCTACCATGGCTATGTTTTTTAAGGATGTATTGTCGTTTAGAAATCTTAGATTTGAATAAAAATTACTGCAGAATATATATGTTCATGGTATGGACAATCACTTGTTCTGCAAGGAAGGAAGTATTTCATTAATGAACATACGTTTCGTAGTCACTAGAGAACGGTAGTTCGCCGGAACTCTTCAGTACATATTTCTTCCTCTCTCCCTACTACCTCTCTCCCGGCCCACTCTACTAGAAAAATTAAAAAAACAATGGCGGTCTCAAAATCCACAAAGACGTACTGTATTTGCTTCAAGTTACCAGATAGTAAGCTTGGCATCCGCTTTACAGGCTGTATGTGGGACTGACATATTCTGTAAAAGGACATTCCCTCCGTACAACTTCTCACATTGTCTTTGTGGAATTTCACATAATTCATTTAGGCGTATACTACTGTTTTAGGTGAACTCTTGGGGCTCGTGGGGAGCCTGCAGTGAAAAGTGTGCTGTTGGATCGAAACAAAGGACGAGGACTGTAAAGATTTCTAAAAGGTGTCAAGGCCGAGATTGCCCAGTTCTACAGGTACGTTTTCTCGCGAAAAAAAAGAAAAAAACGCTTGTCTCTCACCCTTCTGTGAGGGATAGTTTGACTGGTGTCAAATACTCTTGTTCCATACTGACATCACATAAACCCGAACAACGGCATCAATTTTGCAGAAAAATTAAGGCTTGCTCAGGCTCTTCTAACCGTAGTGATGCAGTAGTAGGTACCTCTTAGTGGGTTCGTGCGATTTTCGCGAACCCTCCGGTTTTACGGTCTTTCTTTTTTGGAATGTTTATACGATTTTATTTCATTGTGAGAAAATAATGGACCCAAATCGAAGAAGGGCCTTTTGCTATTATTGTTCTTTCTCTCCGCTGCCAAGCTCAACCTCTTTAATTTTCAAATATACCCATCATTCATCGCCAGTCTTTTCCTTAGGTTCGTTCAGACACCCACATGGTGAGTAATTAATCATTTATAATGTCGTCTTCGCCTTTTGCAGAATACTACTCAGTGTGGAACGCCAAACAATGGTTGCCAACACAAGTGCAGCAATGGTGGCTGTTCATGCAACAATGGTTACTATCTGGCTTCGGATAAGAAGAACTGCATCGCTAAAGATTGCAGGATGCCCAAACCGTCATACTGCGCCCCAGGTAAATTTATAAGCACGAAGTCATAAACTTTGTTCTACAAAAAAAAGTCGTGGGTGTACGGTAGGCGTAGACATAACGATTTATAAATGTAGGTGTAAATTAAAGCTGGATTTTCCTCAACACTCACATTCCCATCCGGAATGAATTGAGACATAAATTTTTTGACAGTTTTGTTACTTTGTCAATGTCAGTGTAATACTAGGCAGGCAGTAGATGAAAATAAAGAAAAGTATCAACGAGTGGATTATTAATGAATCCGATACCAAATTCTCCGAACTAACATCATAAGAAATTAAAGTAAGACAGCAAGGAGAATTACTAACGAGATACGAGATTGAAAGGGATAAGTCAGTCGTAGTGTATATCAATATAATTTGGATATATCAACAAAGTTGAAATGGTAAATTGGCCACCGTAACGATTACAAAAGCTGACGTTTCGAGCGTTAGCCCTTCGTCGGAGCGAACTCCCGCCGACGCAGCCCCAAACAGTTTCTTTCAAAACTATCAGCCTTTATTCATAGTGTATATCGTTATCTTTCATCTTTCAAGGGTTGAAAATTTCATGTTCAGATTGTTAATTGTTTCTTTCAAAACATTTTGCCTACTTTAAACCTTTAAACTTTAAACTTTCATGATAAATACTCCCAAAAAAGGTTTTTCAGTACCTGTTTACAAATATGAATGCTAACTATATCTGACAAGCTATTGTTAAATTCTAAATTCTAACTGTTACTCGATCATTCATTCATGGCAAGCTTCAGGACTTTCTTAAAGGCCTTTACAGATAGAACGTTTCTCCGGTCTTCGTCTAACATGTTCCACAGAGATACAGCTCTATAGGCAAAGGACCTTTGGCCGGTAGCTGATCTGAATAATTTGCCTACGTTGTTTTGAGCAGGTGTTCTCACTGGAGGGCCCAACAACTCATTTAAAACCGATTTTTACTGTTTATATAACCGATCATAAAAATATTTAACTCCTTTTATTCAACAACAGCTGGCGCCTTAACTTTTTTTCCTGAGGGCCTAGAGCGTACACTCACATCCTGACCAGTGATCTTACACAAATTCATTTGGCTTTTCCGGAGATCTCTCAGTTTAGAATCTTAATTACCAGGTCCTGTTTCTATTTACTCTGCGTGATCTTCTTTTCATTGTCTTCTTGTGTAGGTGAAAAAGTATATGTTTTAGAGGCTTTTGTCATACGTGTGTTCGTTACGAATTTGTAATGATAAGGTTCTCGGTTTTTTCTTTTACACACTTAGATAAAAATAAAGTGTTGAGACTCTGTGGCGGTGGACATTAAGCTGTTGACGAGTAAATTTTACTTCAATCAAAAATAGTTTGACTTTGACGATGTCGTAAAAAGACGTTTCTTTCTTTTGACGATAATTCAACTTTCAAAATTACCTGGCAATAGATAGCGGGGGGGAGTATATTAATCTAAAATTTGAGTTCTATGCTTTTCATCTTTGATCATTTCAATTGTAAATGTTTGTTCGTATGTTTATTTATGGTTCCTGAATATGAACCTTTCACATATTGATATAAACCAAACGAATTAGATAGAAGGTGTTTATTGCTAGGCGTGCTTCGTCCGTTCGCCCGCAGACCTTGAACTTTTAGGTTCAATTTTTTGAAATATTAATACAAGCAGCGAACTAGAGCCACAGTAATAAGTGCTGTGATCGTACTACAATTATCAAGATATCGTTGTTAGTTCTCCCCTCTAGCTGCCTCACATTTACTTGTACATTTGTTATGAGAATTTGGTGTTAGTTCAAGATAACAACTTCTACCTGATAAGTTTGAGTATTCTAATTACCCATTTGCTGGATAATGTCTGCGTATTATAGAAGAAGTTGCATGTTAATCACTTCTGGAAGTTAAAAGGTTAAGGTAGCTCTCGCTGGCATTTAGTTCCTCCTTAAAAAACGCTGAAATATTTCCATCTTTCCAAAGCAGTACTGTGTTGTCGAAGTACTCGTCGCGGAGCAACGAAAGGCAGAATTTATTACCTGATAAAATCCAAAATTGTTCTCTCCATTTGTACCGCCATTTGGTTGGAGATTTAAGTCGCACCTCACATCAGTCTTGATATTTATCAAATACGGTACAGTTGAAGGGTCAACCACTGTAGCAGCAGTGCAGTTAATGTACTGATTTCCTCGAATGTTGATGAACTCGTACAACTTGCAACTTAGAGGGCGGTCAGTTGATGGGTACAGGGGGTCATAGTTGGAAAGTGACGCACGAAAGTAATCCCGGAATTCAATGCCAGTTGTTGGAAATTCACAAGTTGCCCGCCACTGAACGGAATGCTCGCGAATTGTTTGCATGTTGACTTTTGAAAGACGGTAACTCAACCAATTTCCATTCACGGCGTAATCGTCTTGCAAAGATTTTGTGCTAAACATGTCGGTATCTCTCCCATTTCGGCCTTTTTCAAGAGAGTAGCTTTGCACAAGTGTCCAAGCAGCTCCCGGCTCCGAACCAAAATCACAATAAACGTGTAGAATGTTTTTAGCCCCGTTTAGTATTTGATACACTCCGTTTTCGTGTTTCCCAGACAACATGATATCGTGACAGGATCGCATAGTCTTTTGACATCTGTGGCCACTAGAACCAGGCGGACACTCGCACTTGTGCCTTTTGGCCGTGACGTCACATATTTCATGACATGTGCCATTGTTTTCGCATGGGGCTGAAAGCGCGATGTAGAACAGTGTTTGATTAATTAGGGTTTTGATTTTAAACGGATTATTCTTAAAGGAAAATGATAAAAAAAAATTAAATTGATGCAGTATAGAGGAATTACTTGTCCGTAAAAAATTGCTTTTCAAACAGGTTTGATGTCGCCCTCGTACGCCTAAAAACTTAAACACTTACTTGTAAGAAGTTTTAAACTTACCATTTATGGATTGCAAGCGTCTTTACTTCGCTAAATCGTTAGATTAGGAAAAAGCCTAACGTATTCACTTTTAAGGTCAGCAGTAAAGATCAACAGGTTATGAGAATTGTTCTGTTAAAAATAGACATTTTCTACTGTGACACAAATGGAAGTAAAAAAGTATTGGGAAGGTTTCAGACGGTCTGTTCCATCTCACCGCTTCAACTAGATGTATTCTTTACAGGTATATATTGGATCTTTAGATTGGTTTGCTCTTAATTAATTTTCAAGTTTCGCTTAACTCTCTCGGTCAGGCGAATAAGACATCGCTGCAATTCACTGAGGGAATGCTATAATTCCGCGTTTGTAACTTCATAATTTTCGATGTATAGTGAAAACAAAGTTAACCTTCTTAAGGTAGCTCCGAACTATCTCGTAATACCTCCAACCCGACATGACTAGTAGGGTTTCAGGATTTGTGTATGGAGCAGCCTTGCTAAGCTTACAGTTTTCTGTTTCCTCACTATTCTCCTTGAAATTTACTAATAAACACTGGCAGTTTTCGGCGCATTTTAGAAAGCAGCTGTAAAGGTTGCTTGTCGAGTGTCTTGAAAGAGAATGGCCGAGTATGCCATAGCTCTCCCTGTTACGAAATTCATCTTTTGAACTTGGCAATTTTATCTGCTCACAGTCGTCGTCGTCAGAGCAATGTGTAGTGACAGACGAGATAAGGAAGAAAAATATCAGGTTCATTTGTGGTGATTCCACTGTCTAGTAAGTTGACTCTAATGCGATCGCTAATCGCGAAGCTCTATTAAGGTGCGTCCTTTTCACGGCCTTTTAAATTCCCATCACGCAGTTGGTGACTCTAAGGGATGGCAAATTGGTGATTGCCATGGAAATTGCAGTCGAGGAGAGTTTAGGTTTGCGTCAGGCGAGCCTTCTCATACTGATTTAGCGTCTGTGCAGAACCCAATATTCTGAGGCATATTAGAAGTCGCACCTAAAACCAGATAGGGCTGTGGAAAACAATTTTCAACAAACTTTCGATCTCGTTTGAAACTGATCTTGAAAGGCTTAAGTGATATCCATTATTGATATTATTTCGCAAGAATACTTGGAGGGCATCGTTAATTATTGACGTGCGTATGTTACTCTTCGCGATCACCACGGTAATTTTATCAACTGCCAGTCCCTTTTCATTACTGATTTTCTGCTGTAGAGGTACTTTGAACACTTGCCGTGAAATTCATTAACTTCTTGTCAGAGTTGATGGTGACAATTTCAAAAGATGTATTCTTCCCTCAATTTTGTCGTGATGTTGGTTCCTTTATTTTCTTTGTTTTTATTTTATTTAATTTTTTCCATAGAATTTCTTCTACTTGATTGAAAGCAGGAGGGTTTTCTTTACCTTATGAAGAAAGAACGTGTTTCAGGAGTGTACGTTAATTCTTATCGTGCAGGTCTATAACCAGAAAAAAGAAATTATTACTTTGTTTCTTGACGAAGTGCTGGCGAAAAAAAGCCTCAAACTTACGACTAAATTGGAAATTTGGAAGGAAGGCTTCTCTTATTCGAATTGTCTTCAAATGTTTCAGAACATTTACGCATAACAAAAGTGGCTCAAACTTAATCATTAATTCAACATGAAGCAATGCTGCGTTGATAATTATAGTACAAAATCTCTGAGTAAAGTGTATCCTATAATCTTTTCACTCCCAACATCTGATTCGTAGTTCTCTTCTCCAGCTGTTATATATTTCCTTGTAAATAAGTTGAGATAATTTCGTGTTACATCAAGCAACATTTTAGCTCAAATGTTTGTCTGATCTCAATTGAAAATGCATTGGCATTGAAAGGAAAAATTGTACTGGGTGTTGCTCACTTGAAGGTTTTATCTTGTAGGCACTGCTCTCGGAAGCACTTGCAAGCATGCCCTTGTCGCGTGCCCTGGAGGCAAGACCACTTATCCTGTCACATGCTCGCTAGGATGTCCTAAGCATTATTCCATAAAAGGAGCATCTACCGTCACGTGTCAGACATCAGGACAGTGGTCTTCATATGCTACGTCATACTGCCAACGTAATAATAATCCACCTTCGCAGGTCAGTGCTAAAAATTCAAAGAAAACGTGGTGGGGAGGGGGGAGGGGGAGGGGGGAGAGAGGAGAATCGAGCATTACCAATCGGATACTCCCCTCTTAGTAACGAGCAATTTATCAAAGTGTCAGGTCATATGCTAGAGACTTATTGGCTTGCTGTTTAGCAAGCTGAACTCCGGGTCTAGGGTCAAGTTTCGATCCCTGTTAAGCTTCACTGCGTTGTGTTCTCAGGTAAGACACATCACTCTCAAAGAGCTTCCCTTTAGCCCGGGGTAGTATAAATTGGTAATTTGGTTACATCAACCAAGTTGAAATTGTAAATTGGCCACCGTAACGAGTTAAGAATCTGACGTTTCGCACGTTAGCCCTTTGTCAGAGCGAATGGCGAAGGGCTAACGCTTGAAACGTCAGCTTTTTAACTCGTTACGGTGGCCAATTTACAATTTCAACTTAGTTGACATAACCAAATGACCTTGTTACCCCCACCGACGCAGCACCTCAGTTTCTTTAGAAACTTTCAGCCTTTATTCGTTGGTATAAATTGGTTCAGGCAAACTGTCTTAGAAACATGATGAAATGCCATCCAGGTGAAGTAACAACAGTCTAATGGGACTAATACTTTGTAAAGATAGGCAAAAGCTACGGAAGAAATGGGTTTAACTAGGAAAGAGGTGGGGAAGAAATACTGTTTCAAAGTGATGTTACAGAAGTGCAGCAAAAACCACCGCAAACTTGCACGTGTTTAATGGACTCCTGTGCCAAACCATCTGATTTCGCTTTTAACCATTAATAGCCTCTCTTGCTTTTGCACAGTTGCAAAGCGTTTAGCCATAGCAAAATAAAAAAACTCTCTTGAACACAATTTGACGCAAGTGATCGAATCTCTTAGCCATTTTTCTAACTCCGCTGTAAATTTGTAGATGAGCAATATACAGCAGATGTAATATAGGGCAGATGTGGCACTTAAGGCGTTTGTTATGGGAGGAGCGTGACTTAAATGGTGCAAAGATCATTTTTATCACGTGGCTAGCTAAATGAGACTCGTCAAAGTGGCATTTGCTTCATATTTGCGCCATATTTGTCAACCATGCCTTTTTTTCGTCCAGTGTGAATGACAATAATGTGATCATGATGGGAAGTTTGTGCGGATTTTCTAGATTGTTCTGTCGGGATCTGCAACCATACAAGAAAACAAACCACGTGGTACAAAAGTTGGAACGTTTTCTTCTGTGGATTCCAATAACAAAGACCAGCATACGTACAGCATCATTAGTGGAGGGAGTAGAAAATTTGAGCTGCGTGGAGCAGATCTCTACACTTTGGTAGTGTTTGATTACGAATCCTCACCGAACCGGTAAGTGTGTATCCTGAATAAAAATTGGCGTAATTTGTTTGGGAACCCTTTTGCAGTTAACGTTCACTTGATCCAAGGTCTACCTCGCTGGATGAAAAAGAAAAAACGCAATGACAGATTTTTTTGGGTGTTCCAGTGGAGGGGCCGGGACGTTTCCTGACTAATGTCAATGAAAACAACCATATTTAACGGCTACGTTCTTTTTTCTGTAGGTTTTCTCTCACAATAAGAAGTACAGACAATGGAAGTCCACCGCTGAAGCTCGATAAAATATTTATAATTTCTGTAGCGGATGTGAACGAGAAACCAACAGGCATTCAGGTAAAGACTGTCTCACAAGAAATGAATGAGGAGGAATTTACTATGCAATCGGCATATAGTTAGTTATATAACCCTGCTATACAAAGTTAAGCGTAGAATTAATCACCATGACCATTATAATGTGGTAAATGACAGGTTAAAACCATAGGGTACCCACTAAGGCGACAATAGCGGTAACATTAGGTCTTTGCCAAGAAAAAATGATCAAACATGAAGTCAGCCACCAACTGCTAGTGGCCATGAGAAGCTTTGTCGGCTATTTTAGGCCTGCTTAACATGGTGTAGCCAAGTCACAAATAAGAGAATATTCCTCAAGTATAATTTAAAAGTATCTTAAGTCTCCCATAGTATGCTGCGCCACATATGACATCAGACTTGTGTCAGGAACAGTCGGTTTCTTTGTTGTTATAAGCCTCTTCATTAAAGCAAAGGCTAGTCTACAACCGTTTATTTGAAAAAAAAGAAAAAACAAGGGTCAATGCCCACTAATGATCACATGAAAGGAAAGGCACCGAAATTTCCTTTAAAAAGCGAGGCCGGAAGGATTTTAAATACCGGCTGTTTTATCCTAACTTAGACGCTATTTAAGGCAAACACATTATTTCTAAGTCTCTTCTGAGAGCATTTCAACTTCATTAACTTTTTAAATCGAAAAATTATTATTGTATTGAATTATTAATTTTCTCTGCTCTTCAGTTGTCAGGCAACGCCGTGGATGAGAATAGCGACGTAGACACAGTAGTAGGCATGCTCAGCACCGTAGACCTTGATAAAGGGCAGACATACAGTTACAGTTTGTTGGACAGCGCTGGAGGAAGGTTTAAAATTCAAGGGAACTTCTTGAAGGTAAGAAAACTGTATAATAGACTATTCTGCTTACTCCGTCTCAATCTACGATGGTGGAAGTTGTCAAATTTCTTCCCGTTGTGTCATGGAAAATTTCATAGTTAAGCTGAAGGACCGTAAGCGGTTAGCAGGATACGGCTTATCTAGGTGAAAAATTGTAGGAGTATGAGATATTTAAATAGAGATTCCGGGATTTCGAACTAGAATTACAGGCATACAAACCAAAGGAATGAACAACAAGATATAGGACATTTAAGCCACAAAATTAATAATTAATAGGTTACGGGATAGTCAGGCCCCCCTCCCTCACATCCCTCACCCCCGTCCCCCTTCCCCCGTCCCGCTAATGGGGCCTCAGGGTTTGAAACTTTCCCATAGAGTGCAGATTTCTCGCTGGAAAACATGTGAGGGAGACCCAAAATGAAAGGTTTAAGAGCAACAAGGCTTCTTGCCCACCTGATTCTTTGCAGCAATGGCTGCTTTAAGCACCAGAACTGTTCGCAACTCTTTTATTTCACTTCACCACCACTCGAGAATAAATCTATATGACTAATTACGTCATAGGTTGGAAGGTCGAACAAGAACTGCATGCTGAACGGAGGTTCTCAGTGTTTCCTGAACTACGAAAGCGTATCCTCCTACTCCATAGTTGTCCGCAGTGTGGACAGCGGCTCTCCATCACTATCGATCAATTCTTCATTTAACATTAGCGTAAATGACGTCAACGACCAACCACGAGGTTTGCAGTTATCCAATTATAAAGTCAGCGAAAATGCACCAATAAATACCATAGTGGGTAATCTATCCGCCACTGATGAGGACACAGGTCAAACACTCAGTTTTTCATTGGCTGATGATGACAATGGTAGATTTGGTTTGAACAACAACGGTAGCGTTTACAAAGCTAAATCTACTGATTATGAAACAAACAAAGTGCATTATATCGTATCAAACGTCACTGACAATGGACAGCCATCAAAGACGGTGAGTAAATTGTTATACGACAAAAGCCATGTAACCTGTATTATTTTTTATCATCAAATTCATTGAACGCGAACGGTTATCAGCAACACCATTTGGGCGTTTGATTTGACAGTGTAGCAGGAAGCAGGATATCAACAAAAAATATCTTTTTTTTTCTCATTTTTTCGATTTTGATAAATAACTTTAATCAGTAAGTATTCTTTCACTTAAATTTTGGCTTAGTTCTGATTAATTAGTCGTCCACTCTTGCTTTGCGGTCGTTTGATTTTGTGTATCATCCATATGATCAATGACCCAATCAGACTCTACTCGTCCTGATACCATTATTAGTTATGATTTTATCTTTGCTTTTTCCCTAATTTGGTAAATTCAAATTCAAATTCAATGGAAACCAAAAAAGTGAAATCGAAAAAATTTGTCCGACAAAGGAAGAATCGTTATCACGAAGACAGTTATGACCCTTAAGATCTAAAAAATAATTCTCCCTTCCATCTGTTAGATATTTTCTAGAAAATAGTCTCCATTTGTTTTATCTGTGATTACAGGTCACGTTTTACTACTATCCAATTTTAATTGAGTACCTTGCTTGATAGCAGACAATATACTTACAATTGCGTTTTTTAATCAAGTTATTCACTCGTTGACAGCCTTCGTTCGAAACTAACATTGCTAACAGTCAATATATCCAGATGTAAATAACATATTTTCTCTCATGTTTCACGCAGATGACCAGGAATTTTTCCATTATCGTATTAGACGTCAATGAAGCCCCAGTCTCCATCGAGCTTACTCGAAACAGTGTATTGGAGAATTCGAGGCTTGGCGCGGTCGTCGGCATCCTGTCAGCAAAAGATAAAGACGCTGTACAATCCCTGACTTTTAAACTAGATGATGATTCATCTGGAAAATTTTCCCTTCCATCAAACGTGACTTGTCTGAATTCTTCCCTAAGTGGGACGCTGTGTACTACAAATTTATCGGTTAGCGGTGATATAAACTATGAAGATGAGTCGAGCTTGGACATCATTGTGCGCGTAACGGACAATAAAGGGCTTTTTCACATCGAAATGTTCAATGTGACAGTGATTGATGAGAACGACGCGCCCACGAATGTAACACTGGATGGCAGTGCTTCAGTCTCCTTGGCGGAGAACAGCGAAAACGTTCAAATCGACACTCTACTGACAGACGACGAGGATCAGGGGCAGAGTTTTTCTTACATGTTATTAAGCAATCCTGGAGGGAACTTTGAAATCAGGGGAGAGAAACTGTTTGCCTCTAGAAATGCTACTCTTGACTTCGAGTCATCTCCAAGCTATCACATCAAAGTGAGATCAACTGATAACGGAACTCCTCCAAAATACATTGAGGTAACTCTAGTTATAAACCTACAAGATGTCAACGAAAAACCAACCGATATACAGTTGTCCAACCACAGCGTCCAAGAAAATCGACCTCCTGGAACGGTGATTGGCCGGTTATCTGTCAGTGATCCTGACAGAAAGCAAAGTCACGTGTGTAGCGTTACTGATTCAGCCAATGGAAAGGTAGGAATAACCAACAACAAACTGACGGTTGGTGGTGCGAGCGTCGATTACGAAGAGGCAAGATCTTTTAATGTGACAGTTCTATGTCGCGATCCAGGTGGCCTAACGGTAGAAACGTTGTTCGTCATTCTCATCCAAGACATCAATGAAGCGCCCACTAACATTGCACTATCAAGCGATAAAGTCCAGGAAAATCAAAAAGGTGGTACTATTGTGGCACAACTCAATGTCACCGACCCAGACAACGTCAAGGCACAAGTGCAAAGTGTTTCTCTCTCGATTTTGTCCTCGGATCCCAACCTACCGTTTCAAATTCGAAACGACGCTCTTGTCACCACTCGAGCGCTCAACTTTGAGAGTACTGCACAGTGGACCTTTAGAATATCAGCAACGGATGATGGAAGACCCGCTTTAACCCGAACACAAGCCTTCATCATCCTGGTTATCGACGTAAATGATGCTCCAAGTGGATTAACGGTGAGCAAAATGTGTTTGCTTTCAAACGAGAAAATTTCCCCGCGCTAATCACCTGTTACTTCCGTTTTGACAGTATATCAATCAATCACTCGAAATTGTTCGCTCTTTGGAACCAGGACCGACAGATCCGAGTTAATGTTCTTAATATAATTATGCTGATGTGGACTTAAGTAAGAAACTATACCCGCTGACACACAATGTCTCTTAATACCTTTTAACAAATTGTTAAGGAAACCCGAAAAAAGAGAGGTATCTAAGTAAATTTGTTTGAGAATTTTTCTTTCGAAGGGTACAAAAATAATGATTCTCAAGGTGAGATGAATCATCTCTTTCAGGGTAAGCATTTTCTGTTTGCAAAAGACCACCAATCTTGTTGAAAGATTGGAAATGAGACCACATCTGAAAATATTAGCCGTTTTCACAATACATTTTCCTCTATCTTCATAGCTCTCTAGTTCCTTTGTGGACGAAAACAGCGACAGTGACACACTGGTGGGGACATTAACAGCCCTTGATCAGGACCCAACACAGAATCACACATTTCAGCTACTAAATAGTGCCTCAGGAAGATTTAAAGTCGACGGTAGCCAAATAAAGGTAAATTTGTCAACACCTTTTTAACTTTGCTTGAAGTCAATTTTTCAAATGTATCTTGTTTAAAGTACAAGAATTCTTAAGAAACTTCAATTCTAGATAGAGAATGAGAATTTTACTGATTCTTCTAAATTTGGAAATTGTGGAGAAATATGAAATTACTTACTTGGTGAACTGTTTAACAGAAGCAGCTGTATTTAATGAAAAGTTTGTCTCAATCAAAATGTTTCACACAATTTCCAGAACTCTCTTTGCCCCGACGTGTGTTCTTGCTATGATGTAGGCATGCACTGCAACGGAAGTAGAATGGAGATTTTATGGAATTCTTCATATTGAAATTTTTATGGGCCCTGAAATTATGTTTGATTTGAATCATCCTTACTTCAAGGTGGCTGTTCCCAACAAGCAATGTCTAAACCAGGGAGGTTCCTCTTGTCTTTTGAACTACGAGGCACGAAAACGTTACGTGATCAGAGTGAAAGCAACAGACGACGGATCACCACCATTATCTTTTGAGAAAGACTTTGGTATTGACGTTCGTGACGTCAATGACAAACCACGTGACTTTCAGCTGTCCAGTAACAAAGTGAAGGAGAACGCCACTATAAACACTTTGATTGGCCGGTGGGTTCACCATTTGTTTTGCGTTAATTCACTCACTTCGCTTTTTTAAATTACCTCTTCTTTTTAACTTTAACAAGCCAAGAAGAGGATGAAAACTAACGTTATTTTATAATGGACTCAAAGAGGAAAGTTTGAAGACAGGCAAATATAGTTAAAATCAATCCTCAGATACAAAGTTAATTAAAACCGTTTTTAGTAACGGCTTGAAATGTTTATATTGCGAAAACTCCACTCGATTTTAATTCAAGCTCGACATTTGCAGTGACAGCATCTGCAAACGGTGCATATGAACACTGATTATGATCTAATTATATTTTATAGCTTGAGTTAACCCCCCTTGCATCCTAAAATTAGTCCTCATATTCTCCACATCGTTCTTCTTTACATTTCCTCTGGCACTGACGAGGAGAACTCAATTGACATAAGGGAGCTTCTGAAATTGGTGATCATTTTCCTTTTTTCTCAGGATCTTTACATTTGAATCCAGTTCCACTCTGTAAGGAGAAATTATAAGCCATTCAATCTAAGGTGATAAATGCAAGAGAGTATGAACTGCTCAGCTGGTTACAGGTTTAAACTAGTTCGAAATTTGAAAAATCTGTAAATGCTACTATTTCCTCTTTATTTCATAAACGGCTCGAAGCAGACAGAAAACAGCTCAGTGTTTCCCACTTTTTGTATATCTCATGCTTACATATCCTCTCTGGGGCGAATTTTTCTTTTTATATTATGTTGACAGTTTTTCATCACGCGACGAAGATGTGAATCAAACGCTGCTATATTCACTCAAGAATGATGATAGCGGTCAATTCAGGGTCGACTCTCAGGGAAACCTATACCCAGCCAAAAACTTTGATCACGAGAGTCAGAATAAACACAACATAAGTGCAGTGGTGACAGACAGTGGAAATCCGTCCTTGAAGGTAATTTTCTTGATTAGAAGGACTCAAGTGATGATTGGGCACGTAACGCTAAGTCTCTTTGTGGGAATTAGAAACCTTGTATCATTGCTTAAATTTCAATAGACCCTTCCGCGGTTTTATCGGCCATATTGGTTGGGGGTCAAACAAAACCTCGTTGCGTAGCAACGAGCCATAGAATCTCTTATGATAAGAAGACGCGCATCGCTACCCTCGTTTAAATTTTCGCTTTGTTCAGGAACAAAAATTAATTTTCATCGCTGAAAAAGAGAAGACGGTAATAAAGGCGAGTGACTTTTTCTCCTCTCGGCGAAAAAGCTTTTCTTCTCTGCGTTTTATGGGAACATTGAGATCGTTTTTCCTTGGAAGTGACCTCGCGGCCGACATAATGCCAGAAGGTCAGAGTACAGCTTTTTCGAATGACTTTTTGTATGTAAGTAACTTAACTGTGCAGAGGAAAAATTGAAATAAATGTGTTTACGTGCTCTTCAAACCTTTTCGACCAGACAGGCTAACATACTCTTGAAAAACCAATAACTCGGTAAAGAGAAACCCTTGGTTTAATGGGTTTCGGAGATAGGTGTTCTGTCGGCGGCTGTAACAACGATAGAGGAGATCCGAAAAAATGGGTCACCCACTCATATGTACAGAAGTTATCGTTCCACAAGCCCAAGCAATCATTAATTGAAGCATGGTCTCGACAGGTTCAGAAGGGAAGGAAATATTTCTCACTAGGAAAGTCAAGGGAGAGTGTTGTCGTCTGCTCCAATCACTTTCGAGACGGGAAGCCTTCAGTAAGCAATCCAATACCTACTCTTTTTTTGACTCCTTTTGAGCATTCAAATTCTAAGTCACCCAAAAGGAGGCGATTATCAACATTGGTTGAAAATAGTGATATCATCACTGCAAGTGACGAATTGATGAAAAGTGGAGACGATTCCCCAGGATTAAAACTGTGTACAGCCTCTGCACAAATAACCAGAGATGCTGATGTTCGACTCTATACTGGCATGCAAAATACAGATGCTTTCAAAACCTTATTTGAGTACTTATTCCCACCATAAATCCTAAAATTTAAAACTACACAATATGGATGGCTAAAAAAACATATTCTAATTTCTCAACCGAAAGGAGTGCTTTTTAAAATGCCATTCTCGCACCATGGCGGCCACGAGGTCACCTTCAAACAACATATCAATCTGCCCATAAAACGCAGTGATAAATAGGTACTTCGCCAAAAATTCGGCACTTACTTTCAGTAACGCCTTATCTACGTTCCCACCAGATCTTGGAGACGAAAATAAGCGATTTTCCCTTTATAAAGTTACAATATTGAGCGAAGGTACTGACGCGCGTCGAATAATTACAAAAGAAGATATTGCTTGTTGCTACGCAACGAGGTTTTGTTTGACCCCCGAACAATATGGCCGTAAAAACCGTGGAAGGGTCTATTGCCGAAAAAGCAGATAATTTTAGTAAATCGGATAATTTAAACTTAAGTGGGTAAGAAATTGGCTCGAACAGACGCTAAGTTGCGATAAAGGTATCAGTAACTATTAGTGATAACACAATAGGCAAGAATGAAAGATTCATTTTGGCCAGACTTTGAAAGGATAATCGCCTGTTGTTGATTTTAGACTTCACCCCATTCCAGTTCTTCCGATTTTATATTTCATACATCTACGGTCAGGAGGCTTTAGACCAATGCAATCCATCTTTACTTTAATCGTGAATTTGCAGGATCTAAATCTTTAAATTTTCCCTTTCTGTTCATTCGTTCCAGATGGAAAAATCATTCATAATTGAAGTTTTAGATGTCAACGAGGCTCCGGTACACATCAACATAACATCTCAAGGAGGCCAGCTGTCTTTCCCCGATGGGCATGCACAAGTTTGCGAAAACTCCCGCTTCGGAACAGTTATTGGAATGCTAGAAGCCTTAGATCACGATGCTAACCAAACTCTAACCTTTAAGCTCGATGATGATGCTGGTGGGAAGTTCACATTGGGTTCTACGGCAAGTTGCCAGACGATTACCAATATCCCAGGGGTGAACGCTAAGTGCACCATTGGTTTCCGTGTGAATGGAGATCTTGACTTTGAACTTTCTAGTGAGTATTACGTGACAGTGCGCGTTACAGATGGCAATGGTCTTTTTACCACTGAGCAGCTCAGAATTAACATCGTGGATCAGAACGATGCACCTGAAGATGTCACTTTGGGTGGAAGCTATTCGGCCAGAGTGTACGAGAACGCGAATGGGTCACTCGTCGGACAACTGGTGACAAGTGACGAGGACGTTGCGCAGGCACACACGTATGTACTGTCGGACGATGCCGCTGGTCGATTTGTCATCCTAAACGACAAGCTGTATGTCTCATCGGCGGCTAAATTGGATTACGAAGGTCAAAATAATTTCACGGTGAAAGTAAATAGCACAGACAGTGGATCACCTTCTCTTAGTGTAGAACAGGTTTTCGACATCAGCGTCCTGGATGTGAACGAGGCCCCAGCCAATATTTCCCTCGCGCCTGCTAATATCACCGAGAACAGTCAACATGGCACTCGCATTGGTCAATTAACTGTCAGTGACCCTGATAACTATGGGCTACGTGGTACGTTGCAAACACACAGTTGCCAAGTAACCGGTAGCAACATTGGCAAGTTTACCATCCAGTCCAACGTTCTCGCCTTAGGAAGTGCAAGTCTAGACTATGAACTGACACCGGTTATGCACGTTCAGCTCAAGTGTACAGACAGCGGCTCACCACCCATGTCCCTCGCGACAGATTTATCCATCAATGTGGATGACGTCAATGAGGCTCCTACAGGCATTTCCCTGTCGAGCAGCGCCATACGAGAAAATCAACCGCCATCTTTGATAGGTTTGAAAATATTTTATTCGATTATAAACCATTTTGTCATGTTATAAAATTAGGGTTTTATTGAAATGCTTTGAGGGTACTTCTTCAAATAAAGAAGTTTGATAACTTTCTCCTCATCAGTTTTCTACTAAGAAAACAATAAATAAATTCTTCCAATTGATCACTTTCGAGTCGCCGTTTGGTCCACATTTGAAATAAAGTTGATAAAAACCGTTTAAAACGGAGCGAAGATGTAAAGACTACGATGCGTACGAAAACACGACGGAGGTCTGGGCCGGATCGTCTTCACAACGCGGCCACCCCCCCCCCCCTGTTTTTTTTTTCTTTTTTTTGTTGTTCACATACTATCGCGGCATTTACTAGCGCGCCCGTTTAACTAACTCAACGCATGGAACAGACTATTTTTTCCAGGTGTCTGAAAACAATATTAATTAACACCTTGTCTGTCGAGTCTATCTTAACTTGACTATTTACCGCATAAAAACAATACTTCTATCGTTTTGAATGTGTTGTCTTTGTCATCATTTTTAAGGATTTTTCTCAACTTCTGACCCGGATAACGCCAATCAACCAACAAACAGGCAAACGTTTACCTATAAACTCATGGGAAATACCACTGGACTTCCATTCGTCATTGACGGCGCTGCTTTGAATTCTACACGAAGTCTAGACTTTGAGGCCCAGCGCTCTTGGAACATCACAGTCCAGTCCGTCGATAATGGAAACCCACAACTTAGCTTATTAACAATTTTTCTCATCTCTGTTATTGGTACGTTACATTTACCGCTTACAATCAGTTTAAATAAGAACTGATAAACCTTTTCCTGGCCATGTAATGTCGCGACTGTGTTGGGCAAGCAGAATGAAGTTTAGGTATTTCGATTGGTTCAAATTTCACTTAGAAAGGATGCTATGCGTTTGGCACGAATGCGGGACTAGGAAAAAATTTAAGGCCCCATGTCATTCCAATGTCCCGTTTTAATGCAGTCTACCGACTGAGCTCTGGCACGTTAGGCAAAATTTTAATTTCATAGGTGACAGGTGCCTCACATACCTCTGAGATCGTTGTTGTTGAAAACCTCTTCATTCGACATACCACGATTGTGGGACAAAATCACAGTTTTTTCAAACGGCAGTTTTTTAGTATGGAACAGCTCATGCTTATTTGATCGATTCTCTGTAGGAAATCTCACATAGTCCATAACCTCGTCTGTCTAAAACGTTATCGTCAACGATTCGGCGTTCTTTAAAGCATATTTAATTTGGAAACACTATTACAGTTGCTGATGGTAGAAGAGGAGACACAAGACCAACATTTTAATAAGATATGTCTTTTTTCTACGCTTTTCCTGTAGATGTAAACGAAAAGCCATTCAACATTACTTTGTCAAATACTGTCGTCGATGAAAACTGCCCACAGGATACAGTCGTTGGTGACCTCCTCTCCCAAGACCCGGACCGCTCGCAGACACATACCTATACCATGGTAAACAGTGCAGGAGGTAGATTCAAACTCTATGGAAAGCAGGTAAAGGTTGCCATGTCCAATGTAGACTGCCTTAAGAACGGTGGAGATTTCTGCAAGTTGAATTACGAGAAAAAGCGTTCTTACACGGTGAAAGTACGTGTAACAGATAACGGAAGCCCACGTCAAAGCAGTGAAGCAAGCATGGTGATTTCCTTGAATGATATCAACGACCGCCCAAATGGCTTCAGGTTGTCTAGTCGTACTGTGAAGGAAAATGCAACTATCGGCACAAAAATCGGTCGGTTCACCGCTACGGACGAAGATCAGTTCCAAACGCTAAAGTTTTCGTTGCTTGACAGCGATGGGGGAAGGTTTGCAATTGATTCTACAGGTTATCTGTTCAAAGCAAATAGCACGGATTATGAGACGAGTAAGGCTCACAAGATCGTGGCCCAGGTGTCGGACAATGGGACAGTGCCTTTAAATGTAAGTTCTCTTTTTTTCAGACATAGGCAAAAATTAAATGTTTTTATCAAATATATTAGTCAAAGCGCCGCAGAAACAAAATCAAAGAAGTCGCGAAGGCTGAGCAGAACATAGGAAAATCACGAGGAGATAAAGGGAGGTTAAAGCAAATTAAAATAAACTACCTGAAGTGCAGGTGACCAAGCTGTGACCAACTTTGTATCGGCCTGGTTGTGAGGGTGGAGAAAAGGATAACGAGCCAAGTGGCCCATCAAGTCGACGCTTAACTTCGGTCTCCGCCGCTCGAAGCAACTAGGAGTATTTCTACTCTCCCATGAATGGGGTGCTAGTCCATAGCGGGGCTTCTCCTCAGTGTTAAACTCGCCGGTACCCATTTAGACACCTGGGTGAAGAGAGGCACTGCGAGAGCAAAGTGTTTTGCCTAGGAACACAACACAATGTCCCTGGCCAGGGCTCGAACCCGGACCACTCGACCCAGAGTCCAGCGCACTAACCATGAGGCCACCGCGCCTCTCACCTGAGGGTGTAAAGGGTGGTGCAAAATCGTAGGGCGGTCATCCGAAAACTACGACATATAACATGATCATTTATTTCCTTTCACAGAAAAACAAGACATTTATCATCGTTGTCGAAAATATTAACGAACCTCCCGTAAACTTGACGCTTACATCATCTTCAGGACAACAGTCATTCCCTGACAACATGCCGACGGTCAACGAAAATTCTGCAGCCAACGCGACAGTGGGGACACTTCAAGCCTTAGATCATGACGAGGTGCAGAACTTAACGTTCTCTCTAGATGACGACGCCAATGGTAAATTTTCTGTGGGCTCGCACGTTACATGTCACAACAACACCAACATTACAGGCGTGAAAACGATGTGCACTGCACTTTTGCAAGTCAGCGGGGATCTCAACTATGAGGAAAACCGTAATGAAGACATTGTGGTGCGCGTGACTGATCCCAACGGGTTATTCCACATTCAGCCGTTGCAGGTGGCGATTTTAGATGTTAATGACCGACCCAGCAATGTCACTCTCGCAGGGGATGATACAGCTTTTATCAACGAAAACGTAAATGATGGTTATGTGGGCGATCTTGCGACCACAGATGAAGATGCTAACCAAACTCACAGTTACATTTTGATAAATAATGGTGGGTGGAAATTTCGCCTCAGAAACAACAAGATTTACGCTTCATCATTCGCAAACTTGGATTACGAAGCAAAGTCGACCTACTCTATTCGGATTCGAAGCACAGACGATGGCCGTCCAAGGTTGAACACAGACAAGACCTTCACAATAAAGGTAAGCCTGTTCAGCTTGGAGGTGTTAATTTGTAACACCTTTGAGGGCGGAATTAGCTCGAGTGCTGGAAAATGAAATTCAGTAGTATTCACATCGGCCAATAAGTAGAACGAAAATTATCTCAAAGAGCTAATTACATGTCAAATAAAAACATGAAAAGTGTTCGAAACCGGGAAATTGCAGGTGAATCCATTTCTCATCCTGATGGGTTTTAAGACCAGAGATGAACTGATAACCTTCTGACACGAATTGCTCGGGCGAAATCGAATGTATTTTGTTTTGGTTTGTTAGATATTTGTTTTTGCTTTAACTTGGTTGTCTTTTAGTTTCTAATGTCATTCTCTTTTAACTTTTTTTTCTTTGATAACTTTGCTTCGAGAGGATAAGGGTCACTAGATTTCCAAAATGATCTCTTTAGATTTCACTGAAATGTCTTACTCTGCGCCTCATGAAGGTGTACTGACTTGACTTGCAAAACTTATAATACCGTTCTACAATTTTTAGGTTCTTGATGTCAACGAACGACCGACAGATATTTTACTACCGTCGAGAGATGTCTTAGAAAATAGTCCCAAGGGTACAGTAGTTAGCAACATATCTGTCTTAGACCCTGACGATATGGGACCTCGAGGACCTTGGCAAAATCACTCATGTAGAGTCCTCAATCCCGTCAGTATTCCTTTTGAGGTCAACGGAACAGACGACTCTTTAGTTGTTGACGGAGATTTGAACTATGAAAAATTGAGTAGTTACAGCATCTATATTCGATGCCATGACAATGAAAATCCTCCTTTATCTGTCGATAAAAACTTCAAGATAAGCGTTATCGATGTGAACGAGAAGCCCTATGACATTACCATCTCCAATAACGAGGTCACCGAGAACGCAGGGATCGTCACAATTGGACGTTTTGATACCGCTGACCCGGACAATGAGCTGACTGTGGTGCAAACTTTTACATATACCATAGAGGCTGCCTCTGGAAGTGTCCCTTTCGTTGTTGTCCGAGGCGTACTTGACACTACGCGTAGTTTGGACTACGAGACAAATTCGACTTGGTCGCTGACTGTCAAATCTACGGATAACGAAGGTTAACATAGTTATTTGTATGTAAGTAAGGAAAAAAAAAGCGCCCTTGCAAAATCAGCTGGGATGAGCCGCAAAGAGTCTATCAGAAACAACAATTAGGTCCATTTTAACGGCTAGGAAACTATTATCATTTTTGTATGAAAGGCTTTGTTGTTACCTACTCGGAAAATGAGTTCTCAAATCATTCGTCTTTATGAGAGAGCGTACAATCTTAAGTTTTCCGATCAGCCTGGTTGATTATCAGTAAAACTCAGTCTTACAATTTTTCTTTCAAATATGTTTACTACTCGTTATGTGTCTGACATTCAGTCGTTTTTAAAATATATCTGATAGCTAAAAAGGCTTAAGGTTATCGAACTGAACTTCCTCTCTTTATACATATTGTAACTCTCTGTAGGTCTCACTTTGACGAAGAACTTTTCAATAATCGTCAAAGACACAAATGATCCCCCCACGGGCATTTCAGCTAGCGGTCCACTAAGTGTGAATGAAAACAGTCAACCTGGAGAGTATATAGGAAGTTTGACGACCGCTGACCAGGATGTTGGACAGACGCACCAATACCAAATACTTAATGTGTTCGCACAGGGGCATAGGAATCAAAGGTATGCCGAACCCGTGATGAGTGTCTAGCTTATCAATGTTAGTGGCGACTGCACTTGGAACTAAACACAATGTCTTTAGAATGAGTTAGTGTCGAGATGAATAAGCGTATAAAAACGAAAGAGCTACCTTACACAATCTTAGCGTAGACCTTTTGGAGTACTGAGGTGTTTATAAAGGACAAGCTTACATGGAAGTCCTCGCAAGAAAGCTTCTTTCCTACTTCGTAATACTTGTTACTTGCTCCGATTATGCAAAATATTTGATGATTTATTTTTGATATGATATTGTCTTTTTTTTCGTAATAATTTCGCTCTTTTTTACCATCATTTTCACGCTATAATTTCCCTTTTGTTGCAGTGGTTCATCAAATCTTCATAACTTGTTTGCCATTGAGTCGCCGTCTGGCAGAATAACACTACAAAAGCCAGGGCTCGATTACGAGCTGTATGCCAACTACACAGTGACAGTGAACAGTACAGACAGCGGTTTCCCATCGTACTCTACTCTGGGCTCGTTTATCGTTAGCGTTAATAACATAAATGAACAGCCCCAGAGCATGTCCTTATCTGGAAACCAGGTTAGTCGGAACGAAATAGAAAATTATGGCCATATCTAAGTGACAGAATGCTAAACCAATGGTATTTGCACCGCACTTTGGTGATACTAATCTTAAAGCCAGGCTCATACTCGCAGGGTGCAGGAGGCTTGTCACACGGAAACCTCCAGCTAGTACAACGTCTCAGCAACGAATATTTTGTAGCTCTGTTGGTGGAGCATTTGATTACAAAGTTGTGCACCATTAGCTTGAATCCCTCACCACTCGATCCCAGGGATATGGCAAGGAAGTTAGCATTTTAAGGAATGCTAGAAACTTTCGTTGCAATCCACGCCTCCTTTGGGTGTTTTCAAAGATTGTGGACCACCCGTTTCCAGGCTCTCCTGTTAAGAGTAAAGTAAAATCCCCGCCATCAGGAGAAAGTTTAAAATCTCTCGTATCTTTGTGAGATGAGTAAGGTGCAGTGGCCTAGTAGTCATTGCACTGGACTCTGGGTTGAGAGGCCTGGGTTCGACTCCTGGCCAAGTGAATGTGTCTACGACTTGTCTAAGTCATGTGCAGTAAAGCTGTTAAGAAAAACAAAAGGAAAGAAAAAGAAAGAAAAGCTACAACCCCAGTTTTACCCATAATAGTAATAATAATAATAATAATTTAATATTTATATTGAGCAAATTAACATGTGGATATGATCAAATGTGTATCACAACACTTTCCGGGGGACTTTGGCCAGACTGCATCAGCAGTTTACAGACAATCGAAGGAAACTTATTTGAAGATGCCCCCTCCCCCCCTGCCAATTCCCAGTAAACAGGCCAGACCACATCACAGTAATCTCGTGAGTGGGTTCTTTAACGTCCCCTGCCTAACCAAATTAACTAATTAGTAGATGCAGGAGATGGGACCTACGGTTTATTCTTCCTTATCCGAGAAGACTACAATGTCTATCCATTTCTTATTAAAGAAAGGTAGCGCATTCTCCTCAGTTATTTTAAGACCTTGAGTGTTGGTCCGGCCGGGGCTCGAATCATCGACCTCGACCTCCCGCACAACAGTCCAGCGCTCTAACCAATTGAGCTAAACGGATTCGAGAATGGGGTTTTCAGTTGACCAGGGCATACATTTAACATCCCTCCTTATATACTACTCAAGTGGGGCACTCTTCAGTTATCTCATTTTAAACTAGCCCATGTGACATTTCAGGTGCCCGAAAACAGCCCAGTTGATACAATGGTTGGCGACTTTTCAGTCTATGACCCGGACAACATTCACCTTCCTCTACAAAAGTTTCAATGTTCTGTGGTAACTGGTGGACCATTTAAAGTAAGTATCAAATTAAAATGAATATACTTGTATCTATTCATTCATTTATTCATTGAAGAAATACTTCTGTGTTATGTAATAGTCCTTTTCACAGTTGTATGCTTTGTGGCCAAGCCTTTGAACAGGAGTGAGGCTTAGGGTGACCTTGTTATGATAGATATGTTGCTGCTTTTCAAATGCAAATTACTTTGTTATCGTGCTAACTAGATACAGGTCTCTATCACAACAGGGTCACCCTTAGCCTCACTCCTGCTCAAAGGCTTGGCCACCAAGCCCACAACTCCAAGGGTGCTCATCAGTTGTGCGCTAAGGTTGAAACAAATGGAATAGTGACTACATCATTATTACGTCAACATGTCCAGTGCTGTTCTCAATAGATTCAACATTTATTTTCCAGTCAGACAAAGAAATCACGAACTTTTCGTAGTTTGTGTTACAGAGCGTCAAAGAAAGCTTCCTGAGTAAATCCTACGACTGTTCCTCTTCTCTCCACCCATGAGTTTAAGCGTCTAACGGCAAATTATCGGCTGGAATAACAACCGGCTTTATCGGCAGCTTTCCTCGTTAGAAAAAATCTACTCTGTTACGACAGTTATTTACTTCTATCAATCGAATGTCATTCATGGAAGTTTTTTTTCTTCTCGTTTAAGTTATCTCTGCTTTAAACTTGATTGCAGGTTGTGAAACATTTGACTCTGGTAGTTTCAAAAGACACCCTGGATTATGAAACAGTAGACACATACATAGTGAACGTAAGTTATCCATGATTAGCTAGTTTGACCAGTGTGGATTTTTTAAGTTTGATTGTATGTTATTTATGAAGTGTAACACGCATGTGTAGCCAGGTTGCTTTAACCTTTTCTGTTTGTACAATAATTCAAAATTTATTGCAAAAAAAAAAAATTGAAAAGAAAAAACATCCATAATTTAGTCATACTGAACATCCGGCGCTCTACAGATTCACAATTCAAACATGTTTTATCTTAGAGGCACAACGTCGCAATTTTTGCAGTTCTTTATTGCGACGTGCAAAATCTATATTACCTTGAACGAAAGGCTAAGAAAATGACAAATTATTATGAGACAATATTATGGAAAGAATGAAACAAAAAAGAACAGAATCGAGAAGATTTTCGCGGAATACAGATACAGGAGTAAATCCTTTCAATCTTACATATTTGTTGATATCCTTCCACAGGTCACTTGTACAGAGCTGTTACCCAATCCCTTCTCTGTCTCTTCACTGTTTGTTATTGACATTCAAGATGTGAACGAGGCTCCCTACAATCTGACCATCTCCTCCCCCACAGTGAGCGAGAACGGACCTCCTGGAGATTTTGTGGGCACACTCAGCGTTCTTGATCCTGATTCACCGGTTAGACGGTTGCTTCCAATTTTTTTGTTTTTGTTTTGTTTTGTTTGCCGTAAGGTGTATGTATCGATAGTATAAGAAAGTCAAACACCATTTGAATTTTAGAGAAAAGGTAAGTTAATAACTCGAAGGAATTGTTACCGTTGCCGAGTCGAGTACAAAGCTCGGCTTTCAATAATCAGTCACCCATCCAAGTGCGAACCCTGTCCACTAAGACTCAACTTCCTTTATTTTACAACGGATTTTTTATTACTTTGTGTACTTGTTTACTTGAAGTTATTTTATATGTTTTGTTTTATTTATTTTTTCGATTGCTTTTGTATTTTACCAACTCTTCAATTAAAACTTCTGACAGCTTTAATTTATAAGTAATTTTCTTTTAATCTGTTAATCTTCTTCCACACAGTCGAGTGGAAAAGCCAATGTATCGCTTGCTTTAAAAGAACAGACACCAGGCCCTGTGGCGTTTAAGCTGAACGGCAGTAGACTGGTAACAACCAGGAAGCTGAATTTTGAAACTCAAGATTCTTACAAGGTGACAGTTGTTGCAACAGACAGTGGTAACCCACCACTCAATACCAGTCTCACTTTTACAATTCAGGTAAGAAAGAAGCCCTAGATATCCTCAAACCTTGCGTTCAGGTAATCGTTAAGTCCCCGAAGTGATTCGCACAAAGCTCCCCATTAAAAATGTGTAAAATATCAAGCGAACTGGTGATGAGAAGATTCAAATTTGATGTATACCACACAGATGAATAATGCTTCTTGCTCGCGCTGATTGGCTGGTTTGGAAGTGATTAGCAAGTGCTATTCACCTCCTAGCAGTCGAAGAGTAAAAAATCGTTCGCTAAGGTTTACATATCCTACCCTTATTTTGTATCTTGACAAAAATAAACTCTTCATTTGGTTTCTGTGAGGTATATACTAAAACAGTTATTCACCTCAGTGACAGTGAAAGTGGTGGATAGTTGCCTCGGTGAATAACCCTGACGCGAAGATAAATCCAGTCTTTGAACTAATTTACAAGGAAATATTCAGTAGTTAAAGAAAAAAATTATGAAGAGATCTTGGAAATTACGCCATTCAATGTTAATTCATATTTTGCAGTAGATAAAACGATAATCAAGTGTAAATACACTTAATTCTGACGAGATTTCCAACCACAATTTCTGTCCTATTGCTTGAATTTATATTAAGAATTCTCCGTGGTCTTAGAAATTTCATTTAATTTTAGGTGGTTGATGTAAATGACCCGCCCACTTCTGTCAGGCTAGTATCAAATGGTATTTACGAAAATGCAACCGCTGGTCATATCGTGGGAGTATTGCAGGCTACAGACCAAGATGCAAATCAAAATCATACCTTTCTGGTCACTGGTAATGGTTCAGGTATTGACGACTTATGCAATGAATCTGTTCTATTTAATTATTACAGTTAAACTCGAGTTCCACAAGAGTCAACATTTTAATATTCCCCTAGTATTCCTTAGTAATTTGTACTTCCCTTCACGAAAAAATAATGGAAGTTGAGAATCGTTTTTAAGCCAATAAGGGATAATAAGGATCTTTCGACAAAGTTAATTCAAGTAAAAACGTCGTCCGACTAGTATTGTGTTTAAATTACACGTGAGCTAGCTCGGTCAGTTGAGACGCGCGGAATAACGTACGAACGAGGCATACTGAGAGGTTGTCAGAGAAACGTAAACATATTAACTAATCGAACGCTAAGCACAAGCTACAGCTGCGCATTTTGCCTCGGTCATGGCCTTATACACCGAATGCAAATATGGCGTCCAATTTGAATTGCCATTGTTCTGGACTCACTAGCCTCGTCTTCACGTGGAAATACAAAATGATTATTACATGTGTGAGAGGCTAGTCAGTCCAGAACAATGGCAACTCAAATTGGACGCCATATTTGCATTCGCTGTATTGGCTGATCGCAAAACTGACAAATGTGTTCAAAATATCAATCAGAACTTAGTCACTGGAATTTCGAAACAGCACGTATCTATTTCTGTTAGAGCTCTCGCACGTTTTATTAGTGTCAACAATGTTCTCGATACCAGAACGTTCGAATAAGCAGGAATAACTCGTCATATAAAATTTATTTCAAGCTCAAAACATCACAAAATCAAGATGGCCGCCACAGAAAAAAAAAGAGTACCGAAGCTTGCGGTCCCCAGCGGCAAAACCACGAAAGGGCGGGAAAACGAGTGATATTTGAACAAATCCTTCTCTAACAAACAATATTACTTTTAGATTGGTTCACTGTTAATGGAAGCAATCTGCAGCTCGCAAGAACTCCACTGAATTACGAAGCCACACCAGTAATGAACGTAACTATCTTTGTTACAGACAATGGTTCTCCCCCTCTTTCATTCAAGGTTGGTTCAATTGACAGAATCACAGTATTGTTGTTGCTTTTCTTTATGAGCCTCAAGTTTTGCTATTACTGATATCTTTTGATTTATGCAATTGAATTTCAGGGTAATGTGAGCGTTACGGTGCTCGACAGCAACGATCACCCATCGGATATAGACTTTACCTCATCCCTCTCAGTAACTGATAACACATCGTTCCAGATCGTCATACCCGAGAACAGCCCGGGTGGAACTTCGCTTACCAACTTAAGTGTCGTTGACGAGGACTCTGGTCAACAACACAATTGTAAACTTCTCCCTGGGAGGAATGATTTCATTATTAGTTCTGTGTCTAAATCGAGGTCAGAGATTACCCTGAAGGATGGCGTTGAATTAAACTACGAAACTCTTTCGGATACTCCTCTTATAGGTAAGAAACGGTCTTTCCTCTGATACAGAATCTGCTTCGAGTTTTTTGTCAAACTTGGCCTTTTGCTTTGATGGTTTCTTTGTTCATCAAACGCGAGGTACAAGAAACCTACTCCTGAGCCGGGACGGGATGCCTTGATACAAAAAAGCTTTAAAAATGACTTCAGCGGGATTACCATTGTAATAAAGTCTCCAGGGTGTATCAAGTCTCAATTGACCAATACGATACGACCAGTATGATTGCAGCACTTAGTATCATATCGATTATTGGGAAAGCGGACTTTGCATGCTTCAGCAGTACATGAGATATTTTATAGGCAATATTTATAAAAGTGTTTTTTTCCTTATTTCAGTATCAATTGAGTGCCGAGATAATGGCATTCCCCCATACTCAATACAAAAGAACCTCAGCATTCAAGTGTCTGACGTCAACGAAGCACCATACGATATCCGTTTAAATGGTTCGACCGTGGTAGAAGAGAACGTGCGTGTTGGTTACCCTGTGGGATATTTCACTTGTAAGGACCCGGATATAGGACAAGGTCATGTGTTTACTGTCATCGGAAATTACTCGTCCGTCTTTGAGGTAACAATTGCAAAATTACCCTAATAGTTCTCATCTTCGTTTAGTTATTTGGCTTCAGAACGATAACTTATGCTTTTGCCCGGTTTTTTTTTCGGGATCTCTTTTCCCAAGAAAAAAAATTGAAGGTAAATAATGGAAAAAAATTTCCATTATTTGGGCTAAGACCAAAAAGTTGCATTTTATTTTTGTCCCACTCTTTCCCATACTATTTTTTTTGTCAGGAGCACACATTTTTCATGAGCTTCGCCAGTCAATATCTATAGAAATTTATTTCCCATGCAGAATTTTTTAACTGTATGGTTCCAGACTCCCATAAATTGGTTTAAGGAAGATGATCAAGTTGCGATTTCTCAATTAAAAGCCAATTTCCTCGGAGTTCTTATTTTATAGTGACGAAGTCTTCAAAATAAACTCACCATGCGAGAATTGAATAAAGGTGATGATCGGTGTGAAGCATTCTAAGGCTTCAAGAATTTTTTTTGCTCTGCTTTTGAACAAGTGCCTCGGCATTAGAAGGAAACGTTAGTGCAGTCCAGAAGAAGATTGCTTTTGGGACATGCCTCTTCTTAGGGATGCCTTCATTCATAGGGCCCTAACCTCATTCAGACTGAAACGAATTTTCCTACGAGTTCCGTATATATAACCTTCACTGAGGAGACAAATTCATTTGGGCGGCGCTTTTTATTTCCTACTACTGAGGGTGACCCTTACTAGAGGTTCCATTGCACTAGATCTCCGAAGTGATATCAAATGCGGTTTTGTTGCAGGTAAATAACAGTTACAACCTGATCGTCAAAGACCCTTCTCACTTGGACTACGAGAATCTTCATCCATATCTTGTCCTCACCGTCACTATTCAAGTCACAGATAGCCCTGCAAAAGGAACAGGAGCTCCACTGAAAGCCATCGGTCAAGTCACCATCAACATAACTGATGTCAATGAAGCACCTCATAACATCCAACTTGTTCCCGCTAACGTCACCGTCCCTGAAAATGTTTCAGTTGGTAACTGCCTTGCGCAGATAGCATCACGGAACCCCGAGAAATCGCAAACAGTAGTTTATAATCTTCTCAACTACCAGACTACGTTTTCAATAGAAGATGTTTGCAAGGATAATTCTTCCTCTGCTTGTTGTCAAAAAGACGGGTTACCTTATCTGATTGTGAAGTCGCATCTTAGTTACAATGATTACACGATACGAGGCTACCAAATTCTGATAGAAGCTGAAGACAACGGAATTCCTCCACAAACATTCAACGAGACGGTTCAAATTCACGTGACCAAAATCGACCCATGTCCCCAGGCTGCTTGTCACGTGGACGCAACATGCAGCCGCGTTGACTGGCAGAATTACACCTGCGTTTGCAATGCAGGCTATACAGGAGACGGCTTCAACTGCCAGGAAATAGACGAGTGTAACGTTACCTGCACAGAAGTAAACGAGTGTAACGCCAACCCGTGCAGAAATGGTGGCACGTGCCACGATTTCGTCAATTACTACAACTGTACATGTCCCAGCGGATATGATAATGATACGGACTGCACATTTATAAATTTTTGTCTTTCAAACCCGTGTAAGAATGGTGCGAGTTGTGGCCCAATCCTGAATGGATACAACTGCATTTGTCCGCGTGGTTTCAACGGGACAGACTGTGAAACGAATATCAATGATTGCGCGCATCCTAAAAAGTGCTTCGAGGGAAGTTGTACTGATGAAATTTACAAATTTACTTGTGAATGCAGACCCCAGTTTTTCGGTCCTCAATGTCGAAGGAAGAAAGGCGAGTGTACAGAAGAACCATGCGAGAAACAAGAAATCTGCATACCACGAAACGTAGAAAGGTACAATACGACACAATGTGTATCTGTCGACGTTGTTGTGTCGTTACCATTTACAGAAAACAATATCTCTGACCCACATTGGCAGTACCAGTTTGAACGTTGGTTCTTTAAAAATAACCAAAGGTTTTCGCTCGGAGAAATTACGAATGACGAAGATAATACAGACGTGGTTAGTGTAGGAGACGTTTACGTTATAAAACCGAGCTTAGAATCTCAGTCAGAAGTAAAAAGAAGCTTACTCGAAGAAAACCCCAATACGTTAGACTTCGTAGTACTTGTCTACTCAAAAGAACAGGAAAGATATCTTGGTGTTCCACAGAATACCGTCTTGTGCAGCATGAACAATACCTGTGTCGCGCACAAATACACCAGCACTGAAACAACGGATGATTTTGAGTACAAGCTTTGCAGTGCAACGGCTATAAGGGTGAAGATGAAGAAGATTCCATCGTGCGCTCCTGATGAACCTGAGGACATGGCCCTTTCAAACCAGCAACACCAAACGAGGGTGAGCTTATATCACATCACCGCTGGTATTGGAGGGATCTTTCTGATCGTTGTTATCACAGGACTGATCCTGTGCAGAAGAAACATCCTGATTGCACGAGAGCGCAAATTTATGAAACAACACCGGTATAGGGAGAGAAGAGACACCTACACCGACAACATGCACAGGCATCACAGGGCTAACCAAGAAACAGAATCCGTAGGAACTCTGAACCCGGTATACGGAAATGAGGAGCAGGAGGTTAAACACCAGGTAGTTACGCGGCAAATAAATGTGACGGACAATCCGCTCTATGAGGCTCCTGGCGAAATCATAGTCAGGCGTTCGGAATCTACTCGTGGTTTTGACAATCCAATGTACGCAAGTTTCAAACCGCCGCAGTCGGACGATAAGAAAACTGTGCGAGAGGAAGAAGCTGAGGAAGCCCACACTGCTGTTGGATTCGCAAATCCCATGTTTGCATCATACAGACAGGTGGGTCTGGGATGCTTGTGCTACTATTGTATTTTTTGGGTGGTGTTGTGCCACCTGGTCTCCAAATTTCACCCTGTTTTGAAGAATATTTCGTATCCAAAATGATACCCCTTTCTAGAAATAGTTGAATTAGGTACGCAGTAGTTACCCAGTAGTTACCACTTAATAATCTCTAGTGTGCAGTACGGGGTGCAAACTCAACTGTACCAGATTAAAATGTTGGACACCTTTTCAGGAAAGGTCTGCAGATGTTTCAGAGATATACCCTCCTCCATGTGTTTCCAAGGTGACCTTGAATATCTTGCTGCTAATCGAACAGCTAGTTTCGGTTGTTACTATTTGAAATTTCAATGTACTTTATTTGACTTTTCGTAGGAAAAGAAGACATCGGAACAGAAACAAGACGACAGCGGCGTATACGCTGTGCCAGTTAAACCAGACGAGCCAGTTAAACCAGACGAGCTAGTTAAACCAGACGAGCCAGTTAAACCAGACGAGCCAGTTCAACCAGACGAGCCAGTTAAACCAGACGAGCCAGTTAAGTGGGAAAGGAAAACGCCGATCTATGAAACCCTCACGAAACCAGCCAAACCGCCGGTTAACGAAGAACCTGTTGTTAGCGGAGGGCCCGGGTTCTTTAACCCTATGTACCAGACCCGCAGGGAGGTGGAAGAATTTCCCTCTGATATATCCAGCATATTTGCTCCACCTAGTCAGCCAACGGGGCAACCTCTTGATGACGATCTGGGGCAGAGTGACTGTTGAGTTTCTTTTTTCGTAGAAAAGGGCAATTAGATGATCCTCAGCTTTAAATAGAAGCTTGTAGTGTTTTAACCTTTGCGATTGTTTTTCATTTATTTCCACTTACTTTCCTTGTCTCTAAAGGAATGCGAAGAGGAAAGACTGAAATCTTTGTTCCACCGTAAATTTTTGGGAATTGTTTTTCGCACTAATTTTTCCCCAGTGTAATCAAACCCATTCATCTATTGCCATTTAGATTTGCCAGAGATTCCGTCAAACAACCCAAGTTCCTAGTATCACCGCGTGACTTGGAAAGGAGCTAAAATTCGGTAGTGCAGTTTTTTGGAATTTCCCTTACCCAAGGCACAATTTTATTTCACTAGTTCGCCATTTTAAACCCGTTTAATCCTCTGCTATCCAAAATCTTTCTTAGTTTGACATCACCCAATTTTATTTTCTCGTAGGTTACTAATGATGTTTTGTCGTTTCCTTTTAAGTTGAAATATGTTTCGAAATATTTTACAAACATTCTCAGTTAATCCTTGCACTCCCTGAGATGATCATTTAGCTATATTCTCCCAACAGTTTTAAAACACTGTGAAGCAGACAGGTGATGGGGAACCAGGACAATTACATAAATTATGTTGTCTCGATGTAACTCCAAACCCTCATAAACAGCCAACAAAGAAATGTGCAATGACCTGTTGGGAGAATTGGCTTTTAGATCTTGGGAGTGAAAGGGTAAACGCGGAGTCAAGGAAATTTCAAAAATCTGAAAAGTAATGAAGTTCGAATAGAATTACTGAGAGACATTTTTCCGACGAGGTCCGGAAAGAGGGAGAGAGAGAAAGGGAGATAGAGAGACTGCGGTTCTCGTATCTCAGAAGTTAATCTACCAAGTCCATCTTTTGATTGTGAAATTTTCACGATCGGTTCATTTTCAAAGAACAGCCCACTTCATTTTATAAATGTAGCAATGAAATTATTTACGACTCCCTCTGAATTATCAGATGGGTTTTGTTTTATTGGCGTATCAGTAGCCTTGCATTGGTCAATTAACAATACCATCTCTTCACGACTGATTGACATAGGCAGCCAATTTTCTTAAATTTTGGATAGCTTGTGTTTTTCTTGGTTAAGTGCAATGGACTTAAGTGGCTGATCATCGCCAATATTTTTGCTTTTGCTTTCCAAATTTCCGTCATTTAAAATTTCAATTATTCTTTATTCATTCACTTTCGTGACGACCTTCTTTTGAGAGGGGATAGTGAATGCAATCTCAATTATTATTCGAGAAATTTAAAAACAATCATTTAAGACGGACACCCGTCCTCTCCAACTTGATTTCAAGGGAATTTAATAGTTATGTTAGGATTTAAATGTAAGGTATCAGATTTATTTCACATATACCAGTTCTTTAATGATTATTGATAAATGTCCATATGTTAATTTCGTAATTCTTTACAAGTCATCTTTACATTTAAGATTACGAATAGTAAATGTAACTTCTTATTCCTCATTTAATCAGTTTTAAATAATATTCGTGAAAATATCAATCACGTTCAAAGAGACGTTCGTCAACTTTAAATTGCATGTTCAAGAATACGATTGGGTGATTATTTCATTGTGATTAAATTGATTTATGGCAGTACGAAAATATCTCTAAATAAGTACATCCAATGCAAGACAAATACTTTTTTTTCCGATTCATTACAGACAAGTATGTTTACTATTAAACTATTTTTCATAGAGTAAATAGCTTGCATAATTTTACACACTGAAGATTGAGAATGATTTTTCCATGAAGTTGAAATGCTTTTCGGCACATTTACTGTAACTCTCTGAATAAAATACAGCGTTGTAATAAAAAGAACTTGGCATCTAACTGTTTTTGTGTTACGCTTGAGTTGGGTCTCTAGATTCCTTGCCAAGAACAGGTTCGTTGTTTTGTTTGTCTTTTCCATGTCAGGGAGAAACCTGTCGCCTGATTTTGTTGTTGCCTTCTTTGTCGAGCGAAGGCAATTGTCTTCCATTGAAAATAACTGCGGAACATGACCAGATTTAAAAAAGGTATACCCCTTGACAATGGGCTTTTCAGTACCTAACTATTTCTTATACTCGACGTCATCAATAAGGGTATTTCCAGACATTACTGTTTGTAATCATTGGGACACCTGCAATCCCACTACTAAATCCTAAGGTAGGAAAGTTTTCATCGACTTCTGGGTCTATTTCCTCAGCAAGGCCAAGACTTAGTCGCTTTTTAGCAATGTTTATTCCCCCATCAGGGTCAACAAGGTCTTTATCGAGTCCATTTTTGATATAGTCGTTAATCCTGAAAAATAAAGGACAATAGCGAATTTAAAAGGCAAACTCAGCACGATTTTGTCGAAATTGACTTGATCTCGGCTTTGTACATTGCCCAATCATATTCTGCTAATGATCTGTCGAAAATTTCCATTCAAGAGGTTTAAAGATAACTAAACAAACAGTGTTGACATCAAGCTAAAATACCTTATCACAAGTTCTTCTCTTTTGCCACCAACTTTCCTTCCACGGCAGCTTAACCACGGCTTTAGAGCGTTAATGGTACATTGCTCAACAGGTGTAGTTAGTTTTGCGCCTGGAATATCATCCTCGTTTAGTAACAGGCTCGTAATGTTATCTTTTTCTACCGATAACTCTGTCATGATTAAAATTCGCGGGCTATTCCTGCGTCTCCAAAATCAGCCCCAGGGTGCTTCGCGTGTTAAGTTCCGCCCTAGTCTCCCGTTGAATTCCGGAAAAGGCAATTTTCGCGGGATTTGAGAATCTCCAAGGCATGGATACTCGTTTGTTTGATTTCTTTGACTCATGGATCTCGTCAAGTCGCTAACCGGAAGATGTAGCGGCCAATTTTAACGATTATTGAAATAAGGTATCTATATCTCCTGAAATTAAACAATCCTCATCCATGCTCTTGTAATTGCACTACGGACATGCTTTTTCTGGGAAAAGAAAGCGTCAGCATAAGTACCAGCCTGAAGAAATTTTTCTCAGCTCTCACGGGAGAGTTTCATTTCCAAAATTTACTTGGGAGTAAATTGGAAGGTAAGACCTAGTCCCCCTAAAACTGGTCCCTGCAGTTCCCCAAATCCGCCTGACGGCGGAAAAAGGGCTATTTCCTCCACCTACACGAACAAGTTCAATACTCGCTTTTGGAGTTTGACGCAACTAGGGTGGATCTCTCTTAGCCGAATCTCCCAAGCTGCTCGAGGGACTTCAAAACTTTTTTTAAATTCTAAATTAAGTCGAAGAAAGCTCTTAAGTGGAGGGATACGACGTGTCAACTTATCATGGGCACGTCACAAATGACTTACTTGCTCAGGAGAACATGATGTTTTGAGTGAAATTACGCGCCTTTTTGAAGGCAAATTAAAATTCTCCCAGTTACTTTTCCTAAATTAAACAATGGCTTCTATTATTTATCATTTATTTTTTTAAACTACATATATATATATATATATATATATATATATATATATATATATATAATCTTTTTTACAACGATAACTTTAAACCATGTGTAGGGGCACTTTAAAGCTAGTCTCTGGTATCTTACATTCTTTTAAGATTTACCAACCCACCCTCCTTCCCAGGCTTTTTCTCTTTCCGTTACTTCTCACTCGCTCAAGCCTGAGTTTTCCAAAGTTCGTCATGTACAGTCCGAGTAAATCGTCTCCATCCATAACCTCCTCTTTCTTTTGTAGATTATTTTTTGCACGTAGGTGTTTTTCTTTCTCACTAAACCAACATTCGATGCTTTCTTTCACAATGGCAATGATTTTTCTCGCCGTCTCAAAGATCTCATTACATGATGACATTACCATTTTCACAAATGACGATTCTCCTCTTAAGAGCAAGCTTTCACTTTCGCTTGCCGCGAAAATCTTAACATAGAGATATTAAGCAGCAAGCGTCCTCTGTAACAATGGGGTAGTTTAGACTAAGTACATGAACATGAACATGAACTGGTTCTTTATAAACAAAACACAAATTCATAATGTTCGTGTAATATTTCACTTACAAACGTTCTGACCGGCAACAATGTTTATTAAGCCATCACTTCAGATGCCCCATGGAAAAGAAATGACTGGATGTGTTTTCATTTTGTTGGAATCTTTAGACATTTTTCTCTTCTAGTTTTACACTTTTGATCCTTTTAACAATTAATTACTAACGCCTATCATAAAGGCTACCATTCTGCTTCACCATTTGCCTTTTGGAACACATAGTCTTTTCCTTTCAGATTCATAATTCCGTGTTTCAGATGGAACTTCCACTTGTTTCGTGCGCGTGAAATCTGTAAGCAAGGAATCATAAAGTCAAGCAAAGAAATCTTCCTTGCAGATGAACTGTGATGATTTAGGCAATTATAGAAAAGAAGCCTGGTAACAAAATTCAGACTTCGACGGGATTCGAAACCGTGTCAACCAGATGCTAAATGGGCGCCACCATCGACTTAGCCTACAGAGCAGGCGCAATTTAGGCGAGCGAGAGCTCAGTATTTTTTTTTTAGAAAAACATGGCCGCCACCTGATATTAATGGAAGCTGAAGGCTGGGGAGAGAAAGAAATTTGTACCAGAGGGGTGAGTGACGGTCAGAAATAAGGAGAGGGGCTGTGGTGGGGGAGTGAATACTCCTCGCCCTTCCCCCGTCCCCTACTCCCACCATCCACTCTGACTCCAAATCAAACAAGGCGTACGGATGAACGATCACGAGCTTACAACGTTAACTCGCCGTAATGATATAAGACGCCTGCACTACAGGCTATTACCAACTGAACTAGGAAGCCACACGTTAGAAGCGAAGCAAGTTTTTAGAGGGTTTCTCTTTCCCGTAAAGGATTCTGATCAGAACCATAGAGTAAAGGTTACAAGATTACAGTCTGCTCAGCGGACGCTGCCTTGGGATGAACGGAGTCTGCACTAAACCTCATATCCAAGACAAAGCTCGTTGTTGAACTAAATAAAATAAATAATAAATAAACTTTTCACTATTGCTGACTGCATTGTTTGAGAACAATCATCTCACATACCTTGTCAAACTGACACACGACAACGTTGTCTGTGTCAAACAAATCCGTAGGGTCATACTCTGACACGTCAGAGTAGAAGGACTCCGAAAATACGGTTGTTAAAAGGTACATCTGCAGTGTTTAAGTCGGTCCCTTCGGAGCGCAGATGAATGACTATAAGCAGTACCTGTTGAAATGAACTACTGACATTCGATCAGTTGAGAGTATAACGCTAAGTAGTTGTAATGGAAAATTTCTGTTGCAAACGCTTTAAAATTTTCCAGCGATCATATTCCATACGTAACAGAAGTTTTGTTAGACAGTTGAAGCTATCACAAAAGGTGTTTTAAGATTTTTTAGTTAACCTGTTATCAAATGGCTACCAATTGACCAAAGATGTTTTAAAACATGCACTAAACAACAACGCTTTGTGCAAAAAAGGGATGAGTATTATCTGTATGTTAGAAACGAAGAGTATCATAATTTCTTAGCCGGTATCCCCCTGAAACAAGTTCGTATCCTCAATTGTTGTTCCTCAAGAAGTTGAATTACCACAAACTATATCTTATTGAAAATGTTAAGTACTAAAAGATTTAAAAGAAAAGAATAAGCGCTTTTTCATTACAGATAAAACAAGCATTCCATGCGTTCAAAGTTGTTGAAAGTCTGCCAATGCGTTTCATTAGGCATCTAATAAGTGTCCAACTGCGGGAAGTGATCTGATTCTCTTGCGTTCGGTGAGAAGCGACCTTTAGCTTGACCATGAGAATCATGTGCTTGACCATTTATGATACCCCACGGCTATGACAAATAATTAAATCATTTTAATGAAATGACTAGCACGCTAGTCTATTGAGATCTACGATTTTTTGTAGAGTTCGCCAAGCAAAAGAAAGATCTGATACTTGTTTTCGTTTAAGTTAATAGCACGGAATTTTCCTTATCAGCCTACCTTAATCAAGAAATCGTATATTCTGTAGTTAAATGGTGATACATATCTAGCGTATTAGATATACGCAATATGAAACAGTGATATAGGCTGTTATTAACTGGATTTATTCAAAGAGCAGTAAAAGCCTAATCTAACAGCTTAGATATTACGGTAGATGATAGAATAGATATAATTAGTCCACGATGCCTTGCAAATTTAAGCCTACGCTTTGCTTCCTATGTGATCAAAAGTGTGATAATTCTTTCTACAACTAAAAAATAAAAGTCGGCTGAGGAGGTTCACTGTAAAGAATGAAAAAAGTGATAGGACGTCGAAATTTTATAGAGAGTAAGAGTTCAATACAGGTTGAAAAAAAGCAGTTATCATTCGCCGAAATTCGTGAGATCTTCTTAAGGTTGCTATAATGATGGAGGTGCACATATGCTTAAATATCGACAATAGCCCTGTGTGTCCGTTTTTGGACAGTGAATGTCTCAGATGAGCGTGGCCTCATGTAATTTATTTGTTGTGGATCATCTTCTGTTGTGGTTTTACAAGCCAATTCTAGAGTTACAAGTCTCGCGCACAGCCAATGTGCAAGTAAACAGATGCCCTTTGTCTGCAGAAAAAAAAAACGATATCTTTTCTCATAGACAAGCTATGCACCCCTCTGTGTCACTTCCATGCAGGGGCAAACCACAATGCCGAGGTTGTACAAGTGTTAAGAAATACCGCTGCGACAATCTCTCCCACAGCGGATGGCTGCAACTGGGTTTTTTTCTGTTACTGTCAGTGTTCCTTTTCTCTCTTCCATCCGACATTACCTGAGTCTGCTCTCTTCCTAGAGTACCTATATATTCCCGTGCGAAAGGTCTTTCGGCAATCGCAGCGATGTAAAGATATTTGGAAAAAAAAAAAAAAGCAATTTGGTACGAAAGGTTTTGACAAGATACATTTCGCACACGTGTGTGGCCCCTTTCCAGTATAGGATTTCGGTCCGGCAGAAAGAAAATAAGGAAGAACGAAAATAAGAACGAAATATGCCTTCATCTCTAATACGATTTACAATTTTGAGTTTTTGACTGTTTAAATCTCCGACCAGCTTTTTGTTTTGCATCGCTCTCTATGTTCTTATTTCATTGTCTAACTTAAGACGCAAGAAACTTGAACGGCCGGTTATTAAAACAAAGTTTAGCCGTTGTATAACAAAACCGCGTTCTAAACTATCTTTAATTAAGCCGAGCCTTTCATCTGAACATTTATTTTTGTAAACAGTGTCAAGAAGGCCGAAAGCTTACAGTGAAAATAACATTTGTCTGATTAAATCAACCCTTTGATAGAGAATACCAAAGGCCCACTGCTTGCGTAAAACCTTGTGTAAATGACCGGCCCTTAGTATCTCCCTGCAGATTTTTACACACGTAACTTCACAACTAGGCTGGCTAGCTGTTGGTAAATTTGTCACCGAATTGTATGAAGTCAGGTGATGTTCGAATAACACTGATCCAAAACACTCAAAGACCTCATTCGGTAGGTTCGCCGAAGGCCTATTCCCACATTTTGCAAATAAATTTCTGAAATGAGGCATGAAAAATCGTCCACTTTCTAAATTCCCCATCTTTCTTTCATCGTCATTAACCAGCTCCTGGCTAGCTCAATGGATAGAGCGCTGGACTGATGTGCGGGAGGTCGAGGGTTCGAGCCCCGGCCGGACCAACACTCAAGGTCTTAAAATAATTGAGAAGAATATACTGCCTTTCTATAACATCAAGAAATGGTTGAGATATTCTAGTCGTCTCAGATAGAGACGAATAAATGGAGGTCTCGTCTCCTGCAGGGTCAGGAGTAGGAGAAGTTAATTTCCCACGCACGAGATTACTGTGTGAGGCGAGATTTCTCATCGGGATATTGCTCATAAGATAACATTCTTTCAAAGCCTCGCACGTTTCAATTGTCTGAAATGTTTGTTGTTGAGAGCTTTAGATGTAAACATCGCCAAATTATACAAGATCTGATATTTTAGTTTCGTTCGCGGATTGCCCCTATGAAAGGTAGAGGCCGGCGAGAAGAGAATTTTACATATTTAAAAACTATGATATTATAACCAACTACGTGGGTAGTTTCTATTCCAGAATTGGCCTACTTTTGGAGAAACTCAGATAAACGTTTTCCCTGTTTTACCCTATAACAAAAATTACCGAAACTGTACCGAGGTAAATAATCTATTGGTGTATTTGCATTCACCCTAGGGTTTTCATTATCTTTTAAATTAGAAGGGCGCTGCCTTGTGAGTAGGCTGGTATCCTAATAAAATTGAGGGCCGAAGGCCTGAACCTCTAAGTATGCAATGAGGCATACTTAATCTAGTTTCAGAAAAAAAAATGGTACTCTGGGAGAATTTGATTATTTTAATACACATCTATAGCTACATCAAAATAATACTGTTGTTTTTTAGAGCCTCCTTCCTTCTTAAAGTTACAAGTTAGCTCAAAGCTACGAACTCATCAAGAGAGAAACTGACAACATTTTTGAAGTTTATGAAAACTCAAAGTGGGAGCCGTTATCAGAATCTTCAGCATCCAAATCTGTTAGCTCTTCCTCAATAGAAAATTACTTATAAGCCAGAGTTACCAGAGTTTCGAAATATCGAAGATTCCAGAGAGTAGGATTCCAGTGATAACATTCTCAGTGCTTATACAGGCCGAAGCAGATTTTCACGTTTAAAACTTTTAATAATAATGATGATAATAATAATAATAATAATAATAATGATAATTTAATATTTATATGACGCAAATTAACATGTGGATATGATCAAGTGCGCATCACAACACTTTTCGGGGGACTTTGGCCGGACTGCATCAGCAGTTTACAAATAATTGAAGGAAACTTATTTGAAGATGCCCCCTCCCCCCAATTCCAAGTAAACAGGCCAGACCACATCACAGTAATCTTGTTAGTGGGTTCTTTAACGTCCCCCTGCCTAACCAAATTAACTAATTAATAATTTGGATATATCAACAAAGTTGAAATGGTAATTTGGCCACCGTTACGATTACAAAAGCTGACGTTTCGAGCGTTAGCCCTTCGTCGGAGCGAAAAGAGGAATTGTGGGTTGTGTGTGCTTTTAAAGGCAGAAAATGGAGCTACGGTATTGGTGGGAACATGGCAACGAGAAAAACACGAATACATTAGTGGCATGAAAAGCGTTCGTTGAGCTTTTGTTCAAGAGTTTTACGGCTTTCCGTGCTACCTAAGTGTAAGGAAAGACCGCAGATTGCCATATGTTGCTTAGAATGATTAGGTAAACTAAAATGTCTAGCGACTGGTTTCGATGTGTCCTTGTCACTCTTTTCCACGTCTCGAAGGTGTTCTCCGAATAGGTCACCTAGTCTTCTGCCTGTTTCGACGATGTATATCTTTTTGCAATAAGTGCAAGTTACGCAATAGATTACATTGGCGGAGGTGCACGTGAAGTGATCGTTGATCTTAATGGATCGTTTCGGTCCCGATATTTTATCAGTGTTGTGAATGAAAGGACACGTTTTGCATCGTGCACGAGCGCATTTAAAAGTGCCTGGTTGGTCATTAGTCTGAAAGGAACTTCTGACCAAAATGTTGCCTATGTTTTTGTCGCGTTTGAATGAAACGAGCGGAGGCTGCGAAAAGATAGTGCTTGTCTCTGGATCGTTTCGAAGTGATTTAAAGTTTTTAAGAATGATAGATTTAACTGAGTGGTTGTGAGGGTGAAACGTGAGAGTGAATGGAATGCAGTCGGAATCTGTTTTATGCGACGTTTGTAGTGCTGAATGTCGATTAATAAGTTGGGCGCGATGGTAACCCGCTTGAACGACAGAAACAGGGTAACCACGTTTATCGAAAAACTGGCCCATTGACTCTGATTTGTGGTGGAAATCAGAGTCATCACTACATAAACGACGAGGTCTTAGAAACTGAGAAAAAGGAATGGAATTCTTAACGTGAGATGGATGCGAAGACGAATATAACAAGTAATTATGCGAGTCTGCAGGTTTGTAATACACACTAGCGCATAAACCGTTACCTTCAATTGAAACTTTGATGTCTAAAAAGGATAAAGATTTGTCAGAAATTACCCAGGTATATTTTAGGGCCGGTTGAAAAGAATTGACTGCGGTTATGATTGAGTGAGCTCCTCTCTGGTAGAGGAGGTAGCGCCGATACAGTCGTCGATGAAGCGACCGTAGAGTTCAGCTTTGGACCCGTTGTATTGGCTGAAAAATTCATGTTCGACAAAACCTACAAAAAGATTGGCATAGCTAGACCCCATTTTGGTGCCCATGGCTACACGATTGGTTTGTTTGAAGAAGTTGTTTCCGAATGAAAAACAATTGAGTGTGAGCACTAGTTCGGCTAAGCGTAGTAGTGTTTCAGATTTAGGTTCCCTATCAGTACGTTGATCAAAAAAAATGTTTAAAGGCCAGAAGGCCTTCGTCATTAGGAATGACAGTGTAAAGAGTCATAATATCCATGGTGAAAAGAAGTTAAGGAAATTAAGGTCTCGAAAAATTTGAAGAGCGTGTTGGCTGTCTTTAACATAAGATGGTGAAGTTTTGACGATGGGAGCCATAATTTTGTCTAGATAGCTGGAGATAAGTTCGGTAGGGCAACTGCAAGCCGAAACAATACGCCGACCCGGTTTGTTAGGTTTGTGAATTTTAGGTAAAAAGTAAATAAGAGAAGTTCTAGGAGTGGTTATGATCAGATTTTTTGCTGTGGCCGGCAATTCTTCTTTAGTTACGAGTTGGTTGATCGTATTCTTGACGGAGTTTTGATTGCTGGCAGTGACGATTTTTCATGCCTCATCTTAGAAATTTAGTTGCAAAATGTGGGAATAGGCCTTCGGCGAACCTACCGAGTGAGGTCTTTGAGTGTTTTGGATCAGTGTTATTCGAAAATCATCTGACTTCATACAATTCGGTGACAAATTTACCAACAGCTAGCCAACCTAGTTGTGAAGTTACGTTTGTAAAAATCTGCAGGAAGATACTAAGGGCCGGTCATTTACACAAGGTTTTACGCAAGCAGTGGGCCTTTGGTATTCTCTATCAAAGGGTTGATTTAATCAGACAAATGTTATTTTCACGGTAAGCTTTCGGCCTTCTTGACACTGTTCACAAAAATAAATGTTCAGATGAAAGGCTCGGCTTAATTGGAGATAGTTTAGAACGCGGTTTTGTTATACAACGGCTAAACTTTGTTTTAATAACCGGCCGTTCAAGTTTCTTGCGTCTTAAGTTAGACAATGAAATAAGAACATAGAGAGCGATGCAAAACGATCCAGAGACAAGCGCTATCTTTTCGCAGCCTCCGCTCGTTTCATTCAAACGCGACAAAAACATAGGCAATATTTTGGTCAGAAGTTCTTTTCAGACTAATGACCAACCAGGCACTTTTAAATGCGCTCGTGCACGATGCAAAACGTGTCCTTTCATTCACAACACTGATAAAATATCGGGACCGAAACGATCCATTAAGATCAACGATCACTTCACGTGCACCTCCGCCAATGTAATCTATTGCATAACTTGCACTTATTGCAAAAAGATATATATCGGCGAAACAGGCAGAAGACTAGGTGACCGATTCCGAGAACACCTTCGAGACGTGGAAAAGAATGACAAGGCCACATCGAAACCAGTCGCTAGACATTTTAATTTACCTAATCATTCTAAGCAACATATGGCAATCTGCGGTCTTTCCTTACACTTAGGTAGCACGGAAAGCTGTAAAACTCTTGAACAAAAGCTCATCTTTCAAACCGGCAGTCTAAGTCCCACAGGGATCAACGAACTCTTTTCATTCCACTAATGTATTCGTGTTTTTCTCGTTGCCATGTTCCCACCAATGCTGTAGCTCCATTTTCTGCTTTTAAAAGCACACACCACCAACAATTCCTCTATTCGCTCCTACGAAGGGCTAATGCTCGAAACGTCAGCTTTTGTAATTGTTACGGTGGCCAATTTACCATCTCAACTTTGTCGATATATCCAAATTATTTCGTTACTCCCACCGACGCACCCCCAAACAGTTTCTTTCGAAACTATCAGACTTTATTTAACTAATTAATAGATGCAGGACACGGGACCTACGGTTTATTCGTCCTTATCCGAGAAGACTAGAATGTCTATCCATTTCTTGATATTATAAAAAAGTAGTGCATTCTCCTCAGTTATTTTAAGACTTTGAGTATTGGTCCGGCCGGGGCTCGAACCATCGACCTCGACCTCCCAAGGTCGATGTCGATGACCAATTGAGCTAACCGGGAGGCTTTTGATATGTTAACGCTTTCGAATGCGTTTCTTGACTTTATCTTGCATGAAGATTAAATTGGAACAAAGTCTCTTCCAAGTTTCTCGCAACTGCTTGGAATATTTAAGCTTTGAAAACCAAGAAAATGCTGGCTTTATATTGTGACACACGTGTTAGCTGAAAAGCATCTTTTACGGCGACATTCTACTCTTGTTGTTTATTTCGCATTTTGAATTGTGCTTCAAACAGAGTGTAAAATGAACAGTTGAAGAAATGAAAAGCAAAGGAAGCATTGTTACTGTACGTAATTTCTCAAAAAAGGAGAACCATTCTTCCGAGTCCTTCTGGGTCATTGCTCTTGATCTTTCGTATGCAAACGAGTGCTTATGTGTTTTCCGCAAAGGAAAGTGTAAACATTACAAGATTGATGAAATGCTGAAACTAACCTTTTGACTTCTTGTATGTAAATGACAAAAAAAGAATCCGGGACGCCTTGAGTTTTTCTTTTGCTTGCCATGATAACTCCGCAGAATGCATTTGCTTTAAACGTGTGGCACGTTAGCTAGTTAGGCACTTACAGAATTCAATTAACGCGCAGCGCCTTGCTTGTCAAAGTACATTTTATTTTCACGATCTGGTGGCAAGTAATTGAAAAATAAGTACAGAAAGAAGGTTTTAAACTTACAACGAAGCGTAAATTTTTAGTTGACGTTGATGATTTTTTTCTTGACGATTTTATTTTTGATTTCGTACTTGAAGTAGCCGGGTACTCTGTTTTTTAAGTGGATGGGTTCCGGTACCCGGGGCCTGGCTTCTAATAAAAAACCGTGGTGAATCACTCCCAAGAAAAATCGAGTGCGTTAAAGTGAAGATGAATGATGTCACTACATATGGTAGAAGTACCAATTTGTAATGTTGTACTTAGATTGAGATAGAGAAATAAATTTTTTACACTTTTTCATGGTGTTTTTGTATGGAAATGAGGCCCCAGACCTTGAACACGCAGTTGTTGTCACCATAGCAACAAAAGTGCTGCAGCCTTTAAAGAGGGTATTTTTTGTGCATCCCCCCTGAGTGCCTTACTGCATGCAAAATTTGAAGGGGATTTGAAAAAAGTTTCATTTCCCAAGATGTTTGACTCTTACAGAGACTTGTTCTTAGTGTTCACACAAATTTGGCCCTGTTTCTGACCGGGAATCAATGTGGCTGATGTTTCTTACTTTCCCGATGAGAGGTTTTTAGCCGTGACTTGGACTGCTGGTATCGACTTCGCAAGAAGTCGATACCAGCAAGAATAACACAAACAAGAATAACACAAGAATAACAAGAATAGAATGACAAGAATAACACAAACATCGAGCGATCGTGCGAACAAGTAGGAATGGCTGTTTGTTTGTATTCTACGCTTTAGGATCAAGTGTTATCAATTGTCAAGAGCTTATAGTGCAGGTACGATATCATCTGCCTTGCCTGATTCGTATTTGCCCAGCTCGGGTGTCCGGATAGTAGCTCAGGAAGGAAGAAGAGTTTCTAAGCCTTAAAACCTATGACGTCCTCTTAAGATAGCCAGAGTTAGAATAAAACACAATAATGAAGATAAAACTAGATGGTGCGTAACATAACTAGATGGTGCGTAACGTAACTAGATGGTGCATAACATGGTGCGTAAATGTAATCGGATCAATGGATCTAATCCGCTATCATAATGGTTATCAGAATATCATGATAACTCCTATGAATGTACTTATTATACTTGCAATCACGTACATGAGGTGCTAAGGTCATTCTACCCTTCAGCAAGATATTCAAACATACTTGAATACCCAGTCCATGCTGACTGATTTGGCGAAAAGACAAAAATAGCCTAGATGTCTGTGTTTTTTTAACGTACTCTTAAGATAGCCAGAGTTAAAAGAATACACAATATAGAGAACAAATGAATCGTCCAAATACAATTTATAACTAAAATTCAGATGTAATTCGCTATCATCATGGCTATTGGAAAACATTCAGTTGCAATCAAACGAAGTTTCTTTCGTCATCTATTCTGCTTGTTGCTTCCATGCCGAGGGGCAAGCATCAATGTCGAGATTGTGCGTCGAGATTGCGCGTTCAACGTATTCCGAAATGCTGCTGAATGTTCTGTTGTCCTGGTTGTTAACATAACAAGCATAGTCAGATTACTCGAGCTGATAATTTTTCTTCCAATTATACAAGAGAACGAAATTGTAAACTGAAATTCAAAAGCGGTGGAGGAATGCGAAGTTAAACAGAATTTTGGCCTCGAAGAAGCTTTTGAGCGTTCCCGCAAAAACCTGGCTGGCTGCACCTTAGTGAAAAATTACACTGTTTTTTTTTTTCATTCTGCAAGGGAATTTTATTCCAAACGTCATACGAAATGAGCCATAGTATATGTTGCTATTTTGTCAGTACCTGGCATATCCGGCACTAGTGTAGATATGGCTGCGATAGAAACATTTTTAAGAATTGCCGTTAAGGAATGAACGACAAGGAGAAGTCAACAACTTTTTTTTTTGAAAAACGATTCTTATCGCTGTCGAGGTCTCTTGTACCTCAAGCGTTCAGATGATCTACAACTCTCGAATTATATTTTCTACTGTCAACAGCTTTTTCGAGGTTGAGCCCTTAAGCTCAAGATCTTACGCTTGTCAAGCTTGAGGTCATTTTTCTCATGTCTGATCAATTTAAAGATGCATGGCTTTGTTACTTAGAATACTGACAATTTTATCCACTCAGAGTAAGTCTCTGAAGAAAATGCTTCCTTGACAATGATGTTGTGGATAAGAACAATCTAGTGCCTCACGTGCAGTCTTACTACGACACCCTTCTATCAAAGATGACATATTATGTAATTTTCGTGATTACATAATTTTTGTAACCTGAATCGCCAGAGCGCGAAAGTTCCTTTGGGGCAACACGACCAGACCATAAGGCTTTCTCAGTCACTGAACCAAGCAATTAATCAGTCAATCAATCCACCATCGGTGAAGCTTCATAATTATAAATAGTGGGGTTAAAGGTAACTTCGTGCCACATTGCACCACTAGATTCTCCCACATCCCCACAACACTTATAAGTTGCAATGACTCGCTTTTATTTTACTCTTTTTCTGACGTTATTTGTATTCGCTGTCTTTTTGACGCCTTCAAATTCTTGGAGACGTCGAAGAAGGCGACGCTGGAACTGTTCGCCTGTTCAATGCAAAGTGAGCAACTGGGAAGCTTGGAGCTCTTGTGATCAATCTTACGGCGGGGGCTCAACCTCGCGCTCCCGGCGGATAACGCTCAGGGAGTCTTGTGGAGGTAACTGCCCACACCATTTGAAAGAAACTAAAATCTGTAACATAAACTGTTGTCCTGTTGATTGTGTTTTCGCTTGGAGTGCATGGAGTAGGTGTACCAGATGCAGAAAATCGACGCAATCACGTTTCCCAAACATAAAAAAGCAAAGTTCCTGTAACGGGCAAGATGGTCCCGCTAAAGAAACACGGGCTTGTAGCACTGAAATGTAAGTAACTCCTAATTTGTTGTCTTGTTTGTGCTGAAAATTTACGCTTTAATCATTGAAGTCGTAGTGCATCCAAGCAGCCATAATGTAAAATAGCTTAACCGGTAAACTTTTAAGAAATTTTTTTAACTGCGTCTAGGAATCTTATTTGTCACAGGTACTCTAAGGTGTGGCTTCAAAACGAGCTGTAGCTGAAAAGTCTTTCATGGCTATGTAATCCAGCAGGTGTATTTACCAGTCTCATTCGTCAGTCTCTTCTTGAGATGTGTATTTTCATGAAGTTCTTATTTTTTTGTCATCTCTACTAGTAGTGCGAGAAAAATGTTCTTGTAGGGAATTGAAGTTGTCTTTTGGCAAATTACAGTGATTTTCTTTGAGGGGTGGGAGAAAATTTTGGAACACCTTAACCCTTCTGATCATTCTGCTGAGGATTCCTACTTTATCATGGGAAGATGAACGTAAGGCATTTTATTCTGTACTCTTTATTGAACTTGGCAGGCGATTTTCGGCAGCAAAACCGACTTTATTTTGAAAGCAATTGATGACTCTCAATAAGAGCTTTTTATACATTGCATTTTCAATCGCAAAACATGGTACAAGTTACTACAGAAGATACAATATACCCACTGTGAACTTCGGAGGCGTTTGATAATGGCCCAATTCGATGTTTCACAGTACCATCCATGTAGGTCTTTGGAAATATTACTTGGAGAAAATCTAACTGATCTTTAACTAGTAAGCAGTGCTTTCGTGACGATCGGTAAGAGTTAGTTACTGAGATCAGAAGATGATTAGCAAATGCCACAAGTAATTTTACTTTGCGGAACCACTTGATAAATATGTCGCATTGAATGCAAACTGTCATAACTATCATAATTCTATTCGGGACATGTTCAGGTCGTTAGGCAAAAACTTTGCGAAGCAGGATCATGGACAGGATGTCAAAATTGTAACCCGAGTGAGCTACATTTGCTGAACAACATCAATTTCCATGATTTGCACGTGATCAGAGCATGGCTGAGGCCGGTGGTGCAATTAAAGAGTAAAATTTGAAGTTCTCCTCTCTGAGTTTCTCGACGATTCAAAACAAAAATTAATTTGTCGTTAGCTCTCTGCTTATCCCTGAAAACAGAACAGAGCAGCCTGTGGCTGAAAAACATAGGTTTTCTACTTTTTCGAAAGAAGAAATCGAAAAACTGTAAGAGTAGAAGGACACCGAAAACACGGTTGTCAAGAGGTACATATGCAGTGTTTACAAGAAATAAAGTTGTATTGCTACAGACGCTCATTTTTTACCTGTTTTCCATGTGTGACCACTGGATATATAGCAAAACACTTTGTATTAAGACTTGGGAAAAAAAACAATACTGTTTTCTATTCAGTCTCTCGGAAGCAGACATTCAGTCCATAACGATACACTCGGATATTTCACCACAGGCTACTTTAAACGTCAAACTGAACCGTTTGATTACAAGAGAGGGGTTTTTCGAGCTTAAGCTAACACTTAAATCGTGTGTTTTTTTATTCTGGGCGCCTGGAATAGGTAGTTGCGGGATTTCGACACAATCATGTTCCCTAAATATTGAATCGCAAATTTCCAGTAACGGACGAGCTTCTCCTGCAAAGGGAGCACGGTCGTGTAAGACTTTGTGATTTGTATTCATGTTTGTAATGACATGCTTGCGTCAATCACGGAAGTCATGGTGCATCTTAATAAAATAGTTGAAATAGCTATTGGCCTCATGCCCTCATGCCCACATGGGCGGTGCCAGTCAACGCGGCGGAATTTAATGAACAATGTCTAAGTGTAAATATGAAATAAACAACTTTTAATATAAGAGAAAAATCGAGTTCCCATCTGGAAACTCGAAATGTCTAAGTGGCCATTTTTATTACCTGTTTTTGACCCACGATTTGCCCTTTGTAATCTAAAGTGTAGCTGCAAAAATAGGGTTTTGTAAACCCACCGGACTGTGTAACCATTTTGTTCGTCACAAATTGAGATCCCCAAAAACTACCTCAGATGTGTACTTTTTCATTCTCTTTTTACCGCCCGTGTTTATCACACAAGGTAAATATTTTTTTCCCTAATTGCCTTTAGGCATATTTCAGTGATATGATCCTCCTTTAGGTACATAGTTTTTCTTCATCAGCTTGGCCTTTTTTTACCTTGTGAAACGAAAAAGGTAGTAAGTCGCCATCAACACGATTTAAAGCAGCTTGGGCGGAGTTGCTATGCCAAGGCACTGGTGGTAGCGGCGAATAGCGGGGATAATTTTAGAATTCTCCCACGCAATTATGGGGTTGTACTGTGCACATTTCAAAAGAAGCCCACGATAGCGAAAAGCGAAATCAAGCCCCAGATGTGTAAAGGGCGGATAACATTATCCAGCGGATAAGTGATTGCAAAACGTGTTGCGCTATCCACTAAATAGTGATTTCTCTATTTGGATAGTGTTTAGAAAGCAAAAACGATTTTAAAAACACTTTCAACACTCAGTTAGAACTTGAAGGGTCCTAATTAGACTTACTTAAGTATTTATAGATGATGTTGTCATGTTTTTTGTTTAGCGGCCAGGTGCCATTGATTAAGTCGGCCCCTTAAGCTGCTTAGCTTTTATTACTGCGTGCTAAAGTAAAGGTTGTCTTTCTGTCTGTCTGTCTGTCCTTCAGAGCACAGATGAATAACTAAACGCGGTACTTGCCGCCGAGTGTTATTTGAAACGAATTACTGACATTCGATTCGGGGAGAAAATACCGCTAAGTAGTTATTGTGGAAAATTTATGTTGCAAACGCTTACCAAATGGCCACAATTTAACTGAAGATGTTTCAAAACATACACTTTAATTTCCAACGCTTTTTGTCGAAAAGGATGAGTATTATCTGTTTGTAAGAAACGAAGATGTCATAATTTCATCGCCAATGCCATACGGAAACGAGTTTTATTTTTCCATCACAGAAAACACAAGTATTTGTTGAAAGTCTGCCAACATGTTTCATTGGATATCTTGTATGCGTCCAAGTGCGGGAAGTGATCTGATTCTTTTGCGGGCGGTGGAAGCGACCTTTAGCTTGACCCTGAGAATCATGTGCTTGACCATTTATGATAGCCCACGGCTATGACAAATGAGTAAATTGTCATTATTTTTAATGAAACTAACAGATATTTTGCAGAGGTGGCTAAGCAAAACACATTAATTACACATGTCGAAAGATCTCCTACTTGTTTTTTTATTCAGTTAATAACATTGAATCTCCTTATCACCATACCTTAATCAAGAAATCGTAGAAATCGTAAAAGTCGCAAATGTGATACATATTGAGCGTATTAGTTATACATGATACAAAATAGTAATGTAGGCTGCTATCAACTAGATATATCAAAGCAGCAGCTTAGATATCGCAGTGGTTAATCTGGAGCGTTAAGGCGTTCCAAAAGTTTCTCTCATCCCTCGAAGAAAATAAAATCACTGAAATTTGTTAAATACACTTTTTTTGTGATCGATCAGTTGTGAGATAATCTTTTCCATAGCTAAACAATAAAAGTCGGCTGAGAAGGTTCTCTGTAAAGAGTGAAAAAATGTGATAGGACGTTGAAATTATACAGAGGTTATGAGTTTAATACAGGCTGAAAAACAAGAAGTTATCATTCGCCGAGATTCCTTAGATCTTATGGTTACTGTATTGATGGAGGTGCACACAATAGCCCAATGTGTCCGTGTTTGGATAGTGAATGCGTCAGGCGAGCGTGGCCCATTTATGTTGTTGTGGATCATCTTCTGCTGTGGTTTTACAAGCCAATTCTAGAGTTACAATCTCTCGCACAGCCAATGTGCAAGTAAACAGATACCTTTTATCTGCAGAAAAAGGCAATTCTTATCTCACAGACAAACTATGCACTCCTTGACCTAAGTTTATTTAGTCATAAAGTAATACGTGTCATTTCCATGCAAAGGCAAACCACAATGCCAAAGTTGTACAAGTGTCACGAAATGCCGCCGCAACAAAGTTTTATCGTCTTAGTTGTTACAATATCTTGCACAGGCAATATGAAAGTAAGCTGACGGCTGCAACTGGGTTTTTTCTGTTACTGTCAGTGTTCCTTTTCTCTCTTCTGTCAGATATTACCTGGCTGCTTTCTTCCTAGAGTACCTATTCCTGTGCGCAAGGCTTTTTGACAACTGCAGCGATGTAAAGATATCAGGAAAAAAAAGCGATTTGGCGCGAAAGGTTTTGGCAAGATATCTTTGCGGCCCCTATCCGGTGTAGGATTCGGTTCGGGAGAAAGAAAATAAGAACGAGCGAAAATAAAAACGAAATATGCCTGCATTTTTAGTACGATCTACAATTTTGAGTTTTAGACTGTTTAAATCTCCGACCCACTTTTTTTTTGTGTGTCGCACTACAGTTAAGGATGTTTGGTATCGTTCTTAGAATACTACCAACTTCAGTAACAGAGACGGTCTCGTTAGACAATGCTTCTTAGATCCTAATTTTCAACTTAAGAAAAATCTACCGCCTCAGCAGTCATGTCTGGGGGACGGCTGAACTCTAATGAAGATAACAAGATTCCGTGCGGATAATAGACATCAAAACACGGCAAATGAATTATGGTTTTCGATAGGGAATAATTCGTATAGCATCTACCACTTTCATAAATGGCTGTCGGATTAATATTCTTTTGTTAAAATTTAAATTAGCCTTTCTGGCCTCTTTCTCCAGTACAAAATTTAAAAGAATACATTATCTCAAGCGAGGCCAGAAAGGCTAATTTAAATTTAAACAAAAGAATATTAATCCGGCAGCCATTTATGAAAGTGGTCAATATGTTACTCATAACGGGTACCTACAATGTACGTGTCAAATTGCACGATGAGGCAAATCGACGTTTCTTCAACATCTTTTGTCCGGAGACACTGTAGTCAGGAGACAAGAAGACAACACTATGGATATTTTATATAAACAGCGTCCAGGAATCCTGAGAATTTTTCACCTGTTTTTGCTCTAAATTTTCCCTGACCCCTTAAATAGTCGTGGGAAAAAAGGCTGTAACCGAATCAACATGTATCAAAAATGATGTTAGCGCCCTTAAGTTTCATAAGTAACTTACCCTCGTTTATTTTGAATCGTTTTAAAATGCCATGTCACAGTTTTCCAGTTCATTGGTTGATGCTCCTTTTTACGATGTTAAAAGTGTTTTTTTCTCTTTTTTAGTTTCTTTTAAAAATAGAATCTGTAGTTCTAGATGTTTGTGGTCAGGCCAAGGGCCAAAGTAATTACAAAAGCTAATCACAACAAAGGAAATAAATCCTTTTCCAAAGCCGGCAAGAGCACAAAACAAGAACAGGAAAACGTCCGAAGCAGTGCGATTGACCGAGTGGTGATCGGTTCGATTATTCAATTTGATTGACTAACAGGGTAATGCTTGTCGATAACTGTCAGCGCTTATTTATAGCTTATAGGCTCTAAGTTTAAGCATATGGGTTTTAGTTTTTTGCCTTGTATCAAACACGGGGTGTCGTATTTCGTCTCTACATTATAGAAATTAAAAACTATAAGTATTATATTTTAATCGCTATTTTATCTGAATTAACGGAGCTCTGAGTAATCGAGAAAATACTGCTAAATAGACATTTTAAAACTTTTTCAGCACCGGACAACGTTTTCGCAGTAAGGGTATGTAGCGATGTACTGAACTTAGATAAACCGCTGATGAAAATGCCATGAATCAGTATTACATTGAGTTTTTCGGTATGAGTCTCATCTGTATGTAGGAAACGAAGTTGTCATAATATCTTCGCCGAAGCCTCGACAAATTCGCATCCTTTTTGTTCGCTTGACGTTCAATTATCACAAACCATGTATCACTTCAAAGGTTATGTAATCAAATTCGAAATAAGAGAATTCGCCTATTTCAATCATAGCAACCACGTTTGTTCCACGTGTTCGACTTAGCTGAAAGGTGACGACAATGTTTGTCCCTGCTAGATTTCATTGGTTATCTGATATGTGTCAAAAACCGAGAAGAGATCTGTTTCTCTACGTGCAGAGGACGCAACATTTAGGTTGATTCACGAGCTTGTCCATACTTGTTATCTCGCAGTTACGTCAAATCACTAAGTTGTTACTTGCGTGGCGTGTAACCAAATCTGGGTCGTAACGTCTGAAGTAATTGAGGCTTTCAACACGCTACGAGTTTAGATTTTTTGCAGAAATGGTCAAGGTTAATGCACACGTCGAGAGACGTGATCCTCACTGGGCATCGTTTTTAGTTAAAAGCATTGTATTTTCTTTATTGGATTATCTTAATCAAGTTATCGTACACACTCCACTGAAGTACCTTAATCCATAGTTCTTGTGTATTGAGCTTACGCTTTGCTTCATTGTGTGATGATAAACGTAATAACCCTTTCTACGAATGGAAAAGAGAAATGTGTCAATAGTAAAACTGTAATGTATGAAAACAGAGGTCTGAGCTCGCTACAAATTGAAACTGAGCTGTTATTATTCACTTGAGTATTCATAACAGATTAACTCAAACAACAAACTAAGCCGATTTATTACGGTGTGGCGGTTTTTTCGAGAGACCTTTGGGTTGCGGTGTTGATAGAGGAACACATTAAGTATATTACTAATGTTTCTGTGAATCTGTTTCCGCTGAACAAGGTGTATGCCAAATGGCTAATTTATTTCTAAGTACGGGGTTTTACAAGCCGATTACTAGAGTTACAATCTCTCGCACAGCTAAAGTGCAAGAAAGCCGATGACTTCAACTAGGCATTTTCGATTACTACACTCCTCCTCTCTGTTTTGTCCAACTATAAGCTGAGTCTGCTTTCTTCTTTGAAAACCTATGACCGTCCATAAGGCTTACGGCTGGTGCAGCAATATAAAGATAAATAAAAAAATAATTTGGCACTACAGATGTAACGAAATTCAAGTAGTTTCCTGCAACTTAAAAGAAATAGAAGTTTACAGCGGTTGGGTTTTGTGTTTGGAAAATTTTTCAACGAATTTTATGAAGTCAGGCTATGCATGAATACACCCAAAATACTTTAAGACGTCAATCGGCAGGTTTGGATTAGGCCTAATAAGGCATATTACCTTCACTTTTCCTTATTTGTATACCAGCCATTCTTAAATTTGAGCTGTGTAATTTATTTCTTGTGGTTTTCCGTAACTGAGATTGTTGAATATTGATTTTGAAGTTTTGGGATCATGTTCTGTTTTAGATTTTTGTATGGTTATACTTAATATACATGTGTGCTACTGGTCCACATGGATCACCAACCTACACTTCTGAAGCATGAGATCAATAAACCTTCCCATTGTTAATGTTGTCTGAGAAACTTTTGATTGCAATACAGTAAACGATTCCTGGCCCTCATTTGCTATAACATGTTTCACGTGCACGTTTACACTGTTCTCGACTACCGAAGGTCTGTAATTTTTCGCTAAAACAGGTGTGATCGGGCTTATCACGAAGGGTGATACAGTTTTATTTTTTGCGGTATCAAAACAGTTCGACTAAAACTCTTGAACGCTGAACTTTATTGCGTGTTTTACCTTATATTACGCAATTTTACACTTGCCTTACAAACCACTTTAGTTCACTTGACTTTGTTAACCCGCCAGACACTGGTAAAAATGGACCCTCTTCACGCTGAGTGAGTTTCTATAAAAGACTCTTCCTTGATACTGTTTTTCTGGATAAAAGATCTACTGCTAAATGCGCAAGGGGGCGATGAACTCCGCTGAAGATGCACGATTTGCCTGTGGAAATTAGACGGCAAACACTTATGCAGTATTTTGTATTTACAGGACATTAATCATGGTCATCGATGTGTAGTCATTGCTGGGGTATAGGTTGCCCTAGGCGGTATCCATTTTTAGAGTAAAGTTCTTCGTGTCACATTGCAGGGTGAGGCTCGTCGACCTACCATACGACTCTCTCGGGGAGAAACTCGTAGTTGTGTGCTTTTCTTTTTTTTCCCTAGACTAGTTGCATTTACCATTGTGGTGACACCCACAGTACACTGCCGCAGCCTCATTACTTAGGGGACCGATAAACTCTATTGACGATTACACGATTTCCTGCGGACATTATAAACAACAAAGAATGATGTTTTATTTTGTGTTCACAAGACATTAATCATGGTCACCGATGGGTAGCCATTTATGGGGCATAGGTTACCTATGGAAGTATCCATTTTAAGGGTAACTTCGGGTCACATTGGGTGGTGAGGTCCGTCGACCTTACATACAACACCCTTAAGGAGACACTCGTAATAGTACGCTTTCTTCTCTCTATTTCTATGCTAGCTGCATTCACTATCGTGGTGACGCCCACATTATATTGTCGGAGCCTGAACGTTTTCTTGTAGCGCAGCCAGGAAATTTTTGTTTCTTCAACCAATTTGTCAATCCATCAGTCATTCAATCAATATGGGCGTTATAAATTTATCTTGTCGCGGTTCTTGGCAAGCTCATCACAGCTTGATTTTTACGGCCTCAATCATCGATGGGTTGTCGTAAATAGCGCAAAGGCTATTTTTAAGGAGGTATCCGATAAGAGGGTAACTCACTGCCAGGATCCTCGACGCTACCCACATCACTTTGAAAGAGATGAGTAATTCTTTCTAGGAATGGCACATCTTTCTAATCACTTTCTAACTCTTGTTGTATTCGCTGTTGTTTTGACGACTTCAAATGCTTGGAGACGTCGAAGAAGGCGACGGTGGAGTTGTTTGCCTGTCCGATGCAAAGTTAGCAATTGGGAAGCTTGGACCTCCTGTAGTCAATCTTGTAGCGGAGGTGCGACCACGCGCACCCGGCAAATAACGCTCAGGGAGTCTTGTAGAGGAAAATGCCCATACCATCTAAGCGAAACTAAAATCTGTAACCCGTACTGTTGTCCTGTTGATTGTGTTTTCGCTTGGAGTGAATGGAGTAGGTGTATTGGATGCGGAAAATCGACTCAATCTCGTTCCCCAAACATTAGGCAGCAAAGTTCCTGCTATGGACGAATTTGTCCTGCGAAAGAAACTCGGGCTTGTAACACTGGGATGTAAGTACTTTCTTATTTGCCTTAATACTTGGATGGTTTCTTTTTTCTTTAATCTTAAGGTTATGTAATTCAGTTTGGACAACGCTCCAGACGACATTTGAGTAAAGATGGTATCATGCAAAATCGTACTAGGCCAAAACTAAACGCCTCTAAATTTTTCATTTATTATATTCGATATTTAGTAAAATTTCAAAGTAAGAGTTTAAGGATTCATAGTTAAGCCGTTACACAGTAACTGGCCAAGATTCGGAAAAGAGTATCAAAAAATTCAGGAACGGCCAACGCTTTGGCAGTAAAGAGATGGAAAAATGAAAATGGCTTGAATCAGTATCACAGTCACGGTTCTTGTCGGTGTAAGTCTGATAGGTCTGTAGGATGCGAAGTTATCATTCAGTCTTCGCCTATGTCCTATGGGAAAAAATTCGTCTCCTCGTTGCTCTAAAATTGAATTACCACAAAACATGTCTCAGAAGAAAAGAATTGACCTTTTTTCATCACTGCAACCACGAGAACCCCACGTGTTCAACGCAACTGAAGGATGACGACCCTGAAATATCATCTGTCTTCTGATAGGTTTCATTGGGTTGCTGATATGTGTCAAAGTTCAAGATGCTATCTGATTTGTTTTCGTGGAGAGGACGCAACCTTTCGTCTTTAGTTTCATCTTAGATTCACAAGCTTTTTCATACCTGTTATCCCGCGACTATAAAGAATTACTGAATTGTTACTTGCGAACTGTTTAACTACATCTACAACATCTAAAATGATTGAGGCTGTCGACACGCTAATCTTTTGTAAACAGTTTAGATTGTATTTGCAGAGCAATACATGTTTGTTACAAGTCTTACATACATCGAGAGACCTCATCCTTATTGTATGTTCTTTCTCTTTTGAAAATTAACAGCATTGTAATCTCCTTATCAGCTTACCTTAATCAAGTCATCGTATATCCACATTTATATCTTGCCGGCAAATGATAGTTTTTTTTTTTTCCACATATTGTGCGAAATTAAGTTATTTTGCGGTTTTCAATTTTGAAACTGATGGCTACTGTATACTACGCTTTTATCTGCGCTCAGAAATATGTTCACCCTGTTTAACATTAATAAAATCGGTCAAGGGTTAAGGTATCAGAGAGGGTGACATAATAGGTGTATTCAATACCCCATTTCCGAATTACCCTTAGCCTCATTTTCGAAACGAGGCCTGGTGCTCAACCATTCTTGTGAAAATGAGTTTAATTTGCATGTGAATGCAATTCCTCTATTCGCTCCGACGAACGGCTAACGCTCGAATCGAAACGTCAGCTTTTGTAATCGTTACGGTGGCCAATTTATCATTTCAACTTTGTTGATATATCCAAATTATATTGTATCGAGCTTATGCTTTGCTTTGTCAAGTGATAAATAAGGCAGTAATCCTTTTCAGGTCAGGAATTAGAAAAAAAAGAAAATTTTGAGGAAGTTTGATCGTAAAGCTTGGAAAAAAAGTTAAAGGACACCTCTAAATTTCATCGAAGGTCTGAACCTGGTACAAATTGAAACTAAGCAGTTATTATTCGCCCGAGTATTTTGTAATAGATTAAACTAAAAAATTTAACCAAGCAGATTTTCGAGAGACCTCTATGTTTTGAATAGGTTGCAGTGTTGATTAAGGTTGATATTAAGTTGATTAGTAACGGTTCTGTGTGTCTGTGTTTGGACAACAAATATTTCGGGTGGCCAATTTATTTCTAAGTGGAATAGCGAAGGGGTTTTGACAGGATAAGTTTCGCACGCGTGCTGATCTTGTACCGTGATTTCGCTCTCGCAACAACGTAACCTTTCTTGATGTATGATTTTCACTGAACGCAGTGAAATCAGTTCGAAAGAAGGAAATGAGCCTAAACTCAGTTCATCAATAATTTCGAGTTTCATGCTTTTTATTGACTTTATGTCTCTGACTAGCTTTTTGTCTTGGTGTGAGTCTCCATTCCATTGTTAAGCTGAAGATTTAAGGAAATTAATTAAAGTAACTTCCCGCACCTTTGTGCAATAGGAGCTCAAGACAAGTAGAATTAAGAGTTAAATTTCTTACCGAATGTAATGAAGTCAGGCTATGTTCGAATAACATTGGAAACACTTTTAAAGACCTCATTCAAGTCAGAAGGCCTAATAATGCATTACAATAATCGTCCAAAACTTCAATTTCTCATCTTTCTTTTATCGATGAAGGACTGCAAAAAGAAAAAGGTAAATGATAATATACAATAATGATATACACTAAGGAACCTTTCAAGTACTAGTGAATGCTCTAGACAATGGCTAGATTTAAAAAAATATCATCTTGCCGTGACTTAAAGTCTGCAATATGGTCTTTCTTCGTTCTGAAAGAACAAATGCGGAAACTCGTCGCAAACAAGAAATGTTAACATCAAACGAGCCAGTTCTTTTAACGGGAGAGCTTATCCTTCGACCGAAACACAGTTCTGCAACTCAGGGATGTAAGTGCAATCAATATTATTCAATTAATGCTTATATGGGCTATTTGCGGTAAAATCGGGATAATCATGATTACCGATCACAGTATTACACGCTTAGCAGTTGTTTCGAATTATTTTGTGGCTTTTAACCTTTTAATGATATACGCATCGAAAAAAAGATTGAAGATACGAGATGTTGGAACTCGAGCCATTCTGGTTTGTTTTTCCCGCGTCAACTGGAAGAGACTCTTGGAAAATAACCTCACCTAATATCTGTGCATCAGTGAGGTCTATTGATTTTGGCGAACGTGTCATTCTATGTTTCACTTGTTACGGGTTGAATTCGTTTTCGCGATAATAGTGCTAATTGTACTTATGAAATGACAAATCCGAATTTGTGGAAATATTGAAGCAGTTACTCATGCAACGAAAATAAACTATTCTCTACGCTTTACGTTACCGCTACCGTTGTTTACCCATTTCAGACCACGTGAATAATCTATGACGTATGAGGCTGAAAAGGTCTATTAGCTACATCACAACACCTGTACCAAGTACGGAGAGCTTCAGATTACTTTGACACGCTCCCAAGAAAAGGCATTTGCAAATACGAATTCATGGCTCGTGTTATTCATTTGTTTCTAGTGCTAGCCTTAGTTAGCATTATGTGGACGCCTTCAAACACTTGGAGGCGTCGTAGGAGAAGGCGACGTGCTCGTAGGTGCTCTGTAACCCACTGTATTGTAAGTAGTTGGAGTTCTTGGAGTTCATGTAGTCGCTCTTGTGGTGGAGGAACTTCTTCCCGTTCACGGAAGAAGATTATCACTGAGTCTTGTGGGGGAAGATGTCCTTACTCCTTGCGAAGCTCGAAAAGGTGTAACACAAACTGTTGTCCCGTAAATTGTGTGTATACCTGGAGTTCCTGGAGTAGTTGTGTTGGATGCGGAACCTCTACGCAGTCACGAACACCACGTATTACACGATACAGCTCGTGCAATGGGAGATCGTGCCCTGTTAAGCAAACACAATCCTGTAACACTGGAGTGTAAGTACAACTGAAGTGGGATAACTGATCTAAATTTGTATTGGTAATTCAGTGAAGGGGGATATAGACTGGAGATGGTTTGCTACATTTTCGCTTTGTATGACGTACATGATAAAATTGGAAGACTTCGTTCAATCCTAGACATGATTATTCATCGCTCGAACACAAACCTGACGTTTAATTTGTGCACTATCAATCAGAAATGAGGCACAGGATGCAGGTCAGACTCTTTAGCTTCTACTGTTCAGATCGTGAAAGAATAAATAAGTCGGGGCCAGCTGATGTGATATTTTCGCGGCAAGAAGGACTCTTTGAGAAGAAAGCGATTTTTGTCTTCAATTGTGTCTTTTCCTCTTCTTGCTTGCTAAATTCTTAATTTACTATGGATCATTTTCAGCGTTCCCGTCATGCCGTCATATTCTTTTCTTGGAATGCGTTTTTTGTTTGTCCTAGCTTGCAATAGAGATGAAAATCCTAAGATAAGAGAAAGTAGAACATACGGTTTAATCTAAATTTTTGTTGCTGTCCAAGATAAATACGAATTACTCTAGACAACCTGACTTGGTGGACCTTTTTTCGCCCTCTTGCCAAGTTGGCTTTAAAAATGACCGAAAAAAGAGACGTCGCTTACAAATTGCAGGAGAGCCTACATTTCGTCTTTCATAAAGTCATTATTCTGCAGGCGGATTTTTTTTTTTATTGTTTTTCTTTCTGTGATCCTTTTCAAGCGATTGGATTGCCGAGATAAGAATCTTTCTGCATAAATGGTTACCTTCTGATCCTTAGAGCTTGTTTATTCGCACGATAGAAATTATGTTTTAAATTAAACACAGCTCAACCCTCAAACTTACATGCGATTTAACAAGGCGTAAAAGATTATGAAAAGTTGATAATTTTGCAAGATATTCAAGCGAATTCAAATACCTCGACCATACAAGTGTAGGAAAAGGGTTAAGTTCTGCATAGACAAGTTAGGTGAAAACACATATCTTTCATCAGACGAGACTGAGCAACTAGGTTAAAGCACGCAGTGCTAATTCGGAAACTTTGATTTTCAAAAGGCTTAGGACAGTATTGAGGCCCTGTTTGGGGGGAGGGGGGAGGCAGTTCTCCTTTATCCCTTCAACTTTAACACCAGATATCCGTTAACCTGGAAAATTCAAAGGCTTTCTTACCTAAAAGTGCCTTTGTATGAATTTTTTCACCAACGAAACAGACAGAATTTCACCGGAAGTCTGAGCCTGGTGCAAATTGAAACTAAGAAGGTGTTATTCGCCTGGGTATTTCGTAACAGGTTGGCTAAAAAATTTAATCAAACAGATTTTCGGGAGACCTTTAGGTTGTACTGTTGATTAAGGTAGACTTTAGGTATATTACTAATGGTTCCGTTTGCGTCTGTGTTTGGACAAGTAATATGTTGGGTGGCCAGTTGAGTTCTAAGTTGTGGCTGTACATGCCGATTCTTGAGTTACAATCTTTTATATGGATGCTTTACAAGTACGCTGATGACTGCAGCTGGATCGTTGCCGTTTTAAAATGCTTTCTTTCGCCCTCTTCAGTTCAGTCTTGGTTGAGTCTGCTAACTTCTTGCAGATCTTATGCTCGTACGCACAGCCTGTTCGCAAGTGCAGCGATGTAAGAAAAAAAAAAAAAAACAATTTGACACGAAGTGTTTTGAAATCATACTTTTCGTGCGTGCATGCTGACCTTGTGTCGTAATTTCTGTCTCGCAACAATGTAACCTTTCTCGGTAGGACTTTCTTTGAACGCAGTGACTCCAGTTCGAGAGAAAGAAATGGGCCCGGATTGTTCCATTACAACTCTGAGTTTCATGCTTTTTATCAACCCCATGTCTTTCATTAGCCTTTTTTCTAGGTCGTATATGTCTCTATTCCATTGTTCAGCTGAAGATTTAACGAAATTCAATTAACTTCCCGCACCTTTGTACAATAGAGGTTCACTACAAGTAGAATTTAGTGTTTGTAAATCTGTTACCGAATTTTATGATGTCAGGTTGTTCGAATAACATCCAAATCACTTGAGAAATGAGTCAGTAATTTCAAGTGGTTACACTTGGGCACTTTACAACTACTAGTGACCTTCAAAAACTGTTTCTTTAATGTCGTCTTCCTTCTAGATTTTGTCGCTTCTCGAGAATAAAAGACTAAATAATTTGTATCAGGATAAAATTCATGCGAGATATATGCAGGAAACCGCTCAGAATATAAAACCAATAAAAATGTTCCGGTTACGCTTGACGTCACGTTCAAAGTAAAGCTTTTCTCTGAAATTTTTCGATGAAACACGGTAGAATTCTACAAAATTTTTAAAGGGTTTCACGAGAGGATCGCCGGGAGATCAAATTATCTACTACCGGTGGTTACATTTTTTTGGGTGTGAGCAAAGTGAGTTTGAGTTGTTTAAGGTCTTTCAGACTGAGGTCATCTTCCTTTAAGAATGAGTTCTTGTGTTGTTCGTAACGAGCCTTCTCATTAGCGCCAGTGCCGGTAAAAACTGGCGGAGGAAAGCTGTGGTAGAGGAAAAAGCAAAAGCGCGTTGCTTCCTAGCAGCTCACCTCAGTGGTGTCAATTATCGATTCCTTGACCCAAGGGATGAGTCAATTGACATTTGCCATTGGTGACATTGGTATATTGATATTCGATACCTTGACGATGTATTTGCCATTCGTGGTATGCTTTCTCCAAATATCGCACTAAAAGTCGTCTTATTTTGCAACAATGGTTCAACTTTACTCTGTAAGTCTTGTATTGCTTTTAATAACATTTAGTTTAACACCTTCGTACTCTTGGAGACGTCGAAGAAGGCGAAGGTGTCTCCCTAGACACTGCAGAGTTGGCAGTTGGACTTCATGGAGTACCTGCAGTTTGTCTTGTGGCGGAGGTGTCCATTCTCGCACGCGGACTAAAACGAGCATTGAGTCCTGTGGAGGGAGATGTCCATATGACCTGATTCAAACGCAAACATGCAAATCTCAGTGTTGTCCAGTCAATTGTATACATACGTGGAGCACTTGGAGTAGTTGTAGTGGATGCGGAAACTCGACACAAACAAGAAAGCCTATTATCAAACGACCCAATTCTTGTAACGGGAGAGCTTGTCCTTCGACCGAAACACAGTTCTGCAACTCAGGAATGTAAGTGCACTCAATTCCTGATTAATGTTTATATGGGCTATTTGCGGTAAAATCGGGACAATCTTAATTACTGATCACGGTATTACACGCTAAGAAGCTCAGCAGTTATTTCGAATTATTTTTTGCTTTTTTCCAACCTTCGCATAAACGCATCGAAGAAAAGATTGAAGATGCGAGATGTTTGAACTCGAGCCACTGGGAGCCATTTCGGTTTACTTGGCCAGCGCCGCTATGAAGAGACCCTCGTAAATATGACCTGATTTGATATCTGAATATTGAAGTCTATTGTTTTATTGGCGAAGTTTAACTTTTTGTCGGCTGACAAGGCACGTAGGTGGTCTGATTGTGGTCAAGAAAGAAGGTAGCGTTTTGTGATGGTTAGTAAAATGCGAGTCGGGTCTTGCGAATTAAGATGCGGAAAATGTCATTCAGAGAAACATACGATAATTCTCCGAAGCTATTCGGCATCCTATATCTTCCATTATGTTATGTAAACATGGATATTTACCTCTGAAGTTAGATCCGCTAAAATGAGTTTTCTGTGTAAATAGTCGCACTAATTATGAAATGGCTAGATTGCCAATCTCTGACCGGATGAGTGAGTTGGTTTTTCAAAGGGTGCCTGTGAAATGAATGCTAAAAGTCCCGCTAATTTCGTTACGCAAAGGCTTCTGGAAAGTATTTGCGATCTGGCTGGCTCCTCTCAGTTATAAAAAACTACTCTAACTGACTCTCTTTCACAATACATAGAGTCCACTGATGTACATAAAATTCTTCAAAATAGCGATACTGTATTTCCTCTTGTGTGTGTACCTTTTCACCCTTTACCCTTACTTGATATGCCTTACAGTTTTCCTTCCAGTTGAATACTTATTTACTGGTCTCTATTGAACATTGAAATTCTGTTGAGGTGATAGGGATGGAATATAAAAGAGTTTCCTATGCTTTTTACACCAGTTCTCCCCAATTCCTCCCTTTCTTCCCCAGCCCTCCCCCCTTAGAGTTTGTCCCAATTTCAAACGAGATTCTGGAAACTATTGAAATCTTTTTAGTTCCTTTTTTTTTTTACCAGTTCTGGGTTTCAATGTATCAACGATCTGTACTGCTTCAAATTTTTTTTTTCGTATGTTAAGGACTGATGTCATTTTCATCATTACATCTGTAAGTGTTTTCTCACCACGAAAAATACCTCTCTGCCTTGTAGAGCGCAGGGGTGCTCGGCTGATACCTGCTGTTGAGCGATATCATACAAAGCTTTTCTTGTGATAATCGCAGAACGCGTTTTAGGCGATCATCTACTGGAAATACAGGTTCCACAGAACAGGGCCGTTATGAAAAACGGTACAAAATGTCATTTAATCCCAGAGCTGACCTCTAAATGTACAAAAACTCATTAATTTTACTTGAAAGATTAATCTAATCAATTTTGTTTGAGCGTCTCCCAAGGCGTGGTCACTTAGGGCAGAACTGTGTTCCGCTTTAAGTGACCGTGCGATACAGGTAGAAGGCAACTTAAAAAGGCCGTAAAGGGTGAGCACGACCGCTTAATAGAGGTAAAAATTACAGTGACTTAGGGAAAAAAATGCGAGAATTTGAAAACAGACCGCTTAATACAGGATGATTGCCTAATACAGTACCGCTAAAACGGGTTCAACGATATTTTTCTCCATACTACACATCGCCCCGTTTACACGGGTAGACAGAGACACTTCCAAAAGTTAGATTTAAACTGGAAGTCGTTTGACGCAAGAAGTTTCGTCAACCACTTATATTTTTTTCAAAGACGGATTTACTTACGCTCTCTGCGAAATGAAGACACAAACTGCATCTCAAAGGTTTTTAGGTCACAGTTGCCTTTACAATCGTTGACGTTTGTTTATCTTTCCATAATTTCACCTTTTGAGTGTTTCTTTACCTCTTTTAGTTTGTCTCAATCGTGGCCCTTTTAAAAAAAATCCTCTTTCAAAGCTTATTGTTTGACTCCCTCAGAGTTGAACAATTTTGATTCGGCCCATACGAGACTTAATATTTATTTTCCATTATCAGAGAAATGATTGTAATTAAAATTTGTTAAGTGGCATTTAAACACGAAGGCGCGCTATAAAAGGGAGCATTAGGTCCCACTGGACCATTCGTCAATCAGCCGTCGTGTGATGTAGAACTCTCAGAGTCAAGTCAGCTTGAGCTACAGCTACGCCAAAGCAGTGAACAGGGGGCGCATTCCTCAAAATTTTTTTATCTCTTTATCACAATACAAGAATTTTTGAGATTTGTATTTCCTTTCTCCAATAGAAGCTGTCTTTATTTGTGGCGGTAAATTTGAGATCAAAGTAGGTGGTTCGCACGTTACCTCATTGCCACCATGCTGGTGGAAGTAAACAATAGATATCTCATTAGCTCCTTTTGTTCGTCTACCAGCATTTAAATTTGACCCGCACACGTCAACAGGGAAGACTTCCTTATATAGCGCGCCTTCGTGTTTAAGCCCTTGGTGTCAGCCTATCAGGTGCATAATTCCAAATCCAAATTCTTGTCGTATTTTCCGTAATATATTCGTTGCAAAAGTGTTTCTTTCCTCGTGAGTTTAAGCGGATGGCTTAGTCCATATTTACAAAACCTCACTTTTCCGATGCCATAAGTCGTTCTGCTGAGTTCTCGAAATATTCGTGTACAGTTTATTTGTATTGAAAATAAATGTCTTTAATCTAGACGTAATCCAAAGCATTATTTAAAATTCGGATTACGTTTGAATGATGCCTTTAAGGATGTACCGTGTAGAAAACTTACCGAACATGTTATGGTATCTGCTGCTTTATGAAACGTATTTTTCCAGTTGTCAAACCCAAGCATATCACGGATAACTCCTTCATTGTATCCAAGATTTCTCCAAAAACTGGTTGACACAGGGCCAAACATAAAATGACTTCTCAATAAACTCCCTTTCTTGTAAAAGGAGGATTATACATAGCTAATCTATGCATTTGTGATGATGGCAGACCTATGTGACCTGATGGTGGCTATCTTATTGGATTGATGAAGTCTAAGAAAGAAGCAATTCCGCTATGCACACAGGGAAAGCCACAAAACGGCAATGGTCCTTGAGTTAAAAGTTGTCGCGTTGGGTCGCCTCGTTTTTTTTATTTTTCTCTTTTGTCACAATCATCGCCTCTGCGATTAAGTCCACAAGCTCCTTAGGAATTCACGTCAGCAATATTAGGACATTCAATATCATAAGTAGTTACATTGCAACACCTTTGCCAAGTACGAAGAGCTCCAGGTTGCTCTGACACGCACCAAAAAGGGATTTGCAATACGAATTCATGGCTCGCGTTTTTTATTTGTTTCTAGTGTTAGCCTTAGTTAGCATCATGTGGACGCCCTCATACGCTTGGAGGCGTCGTAGGAGAAGGCGACGTGCTCGTAGGTGCTCTGTAACCCACTGTAGGGTTAATAGTTGGAGTTCTTGGAGTTCATGTAGTCGATCTTGTGGTGGAGGAACTTCTTCCCGTTCACGGAAGAAGATTATCACCGAGTCTTGTGGGGGAAGATGTCCTTACTCCCTGTGGAGCTCGAAAAGGTGTAACACAAACTGTTGTCCCGTAAATTGTGTGTATACCTGGAGTTCCTGGAGTAGTTGTGTTGGATGCGGGACCTCAACACAATCACGAACACCACGTATTACACGATACAGCTCGTGCAATGGGAGATCGTGCCCTGTTAAGCAAACACAATCCTGTAACACTGGAGTGTAAGTACAACTGAAATGGGATAACTGATCTAAATTTGCATTAGCTATTTGAGTGAAGTAGCCTATAGAGAGCAACCTTGTAGAAATTTTGCCATTGTTTCAAATCATGTCATTTTCTTGTTAATTTTCAATGAAACTATTATGAGGATTATTCACCCGGGCGCTAATTAATTTGCATCAGTATGCAGTATGCAGGACAGTTTTCACATGAACCTCAAGTATGTTCGGGCTCTGTAGATAAGTTATGGATAAGCATTTGGTAGAGTTTCCTGTCGGTAAATCGGAAAAAATTTCGTGCTCGAGTCCTCTGGAAGGACCCACAATTTACTTGTCCGTTACTCATTGCAAAGGTGTAAAATATTCTGTACTTTTTGCGATAGTATTACTTTACATTTGAAACTCATTGCCGCGAAAAAAGTGTTATGTGTCGTGCTTGACTTAAAAATTATGGCAAAACTCATTTTATCCTTGGCACATTTCAGTTCATGTCACGAAAATACCTGTTTACTTAGGATTAATTTTTGAGACAATCAGCCTTGTGCTTAAATCGCCGTCAAAGTCTAAAACAAGGACAACTATAGATAGTGATCTAAGTAGGATGATGTTCAAGTTTTACTTAGCGTGATCTGCACGTAATAATTGATCAGTCAGCTCATGTGGAAGGCCATTTATGTGAAAAATTGACTGACACCTCTATTTGCCACGCTTCAGCACTTAGTGCCCTCTGAGCTTAAGTGGTGGTCTTTTATGAATTCTTAGGACTGAAGTTTCTAGGGGATCTTTGAAATCGTAACATGAACGCTGTTTTTTTTCTTTTTTGATCGGTTTAATGTTTGCTAGCTGTCTATGGAGAACGCGCGGAAAAGTTATTGCTAAACAAGTCACAAGAAATAAACGACAGACCGTTTGGTCGGACAAAAGCAGAAAAAATTAAACTAATCTCAAGATCCTTTGGAACCGTTCTCTAAAACTCTCTGCTACTGAACTGTAACGATGACTATTATTTGTGTACAAGATAATTCGACATAGTGTCACCAGGTCGCGTGCGTTATATGCGACAGCAAGAAAAGTTATTGCGTAATTGTCTTTGTTACAAGTACTTGAACACCTACCGCAATATTTTTGTAATCTGTCTTTTAAAACCATTTATTGCGTTTTGCTTGTTAACGTTGTCTGTTACCTGATAAATCGAAACAGGCTAAACTAAAAGAAAAATGACTGAGTTAACGGCTTTAAAACCTGCAACAGAGGCTAATGTTGGAAAGGTTGTCGTTGTTGTTGTTGTTTTTTCTGGTGGGGAGGGACATTAGGCTACTTTGGATACAATCTATTGTTATGATAATTTACTTGAAAAAATAACGGGCTTCCGATTGGCTGAAAACGAGTGCATTTTTCATGTAACATGAGTGCAAAGTTGTAACTTTGCAAATTAAAAATAGCGCGCGCGCTGTCAAAATGACACCTTCATCACGTAAATTATTTACAAGTAGAAAAATGATTTCTCGTACAATCTTATATAAATTATCCTCGAAATCACGTTTTTACCTATACTTATTATACTACTTATCTATTGATTTACTTTTTTGGAAGAGTAACATATCTTTGTGAAGGTGTAGTCTGATCGTCCGGGTGAGTGTAGTCCTGAGAAGGACTGTTGTCGGTGGCAGTGACTGACGTTTCGACAACCTGTGCGGAAGTCATCATCAGAGTCAAGTGAGTGATTGTTGTCAGTAGAATGTTCTTATTCCAGTTCGTGTGAAATGATCGGTTGGTTTTGCCGTGATGTTATTGGCTGTAAGACTCAAGTGACGTAAGTCGTTCGTGATTGGTCTGTTTCGGTCTGTCGGTAAAGCTAGGTTGTTCTTTTTCGGTCGTTTGTGATGTTTATGTCGTGAATGAGTCGTTTGTATGGGGCGGGTAGTTGTTGACATCTGTTTAGGGGAGTCTGTTCTAAGTTAGTAAACCAGCTTTCCAGAGTCAGTCGTTGAAAATAGTCAGTGCTGTAGGTTAGGCATTGCGCAGAGTCCCAGTCAATGTTGTGGTTGGTAAGTCGATGGTGTTCAGCAATGTGATTGCTGACATCACCTTTCCTCGTCGCCCGTCTGTGTTCAGTCAGTCTTGTTGTGAGGTTTCTGCCAGTCTCACCGATGTAGGAGGCTTGGCAGTCGGAACAATTGATCTTATAAATCGTTCCCTGTCTGTTCCTCGGTTCGTCTTTGTCTTTAACGTTGGTTAGTAACTGACGTAGTGTGGTGATGGGTTTGTGGGCGACGCGGATATTGAAGGGTAGTAAGATGCGCGAGATGTTTTCAGACATACCTTTTATGTACGGTATGGTTGCTGTAGTCGTAGGGGTTGCGGTGTCGTTTGTTTCGGTAGTGGTAGTGGGTCGGTGAGTGTTTCGTCGGATGAAGTCGTTGTTGTAGTTGTTCTTCGTAAAAACACGGTGAAGGTATTTGTTCTCGTCGGATAAGCTGTCTGTCGAGTCACATGCTAGTTGTGCGCGTCGTGTTAGAGTTCTGATAGGTTGTTGAAAAGTCAGTCACTGCCACCGACAACAGTCCTTCTCAGGACTACACTCACCCGGACGATCAGACTACACCTTCACATGTTACCCCCGGGTTCAAACCATTTACTGCAGTAACATATCTTTGTTCTCCACCCTCTGCTTGGAGACAGGTTATTGCATTGTTCGCTTTGTTCTGATACGTGATGACGGTATGGTGCAGCCGTCAACGTGTCTAGCTAAGAGTTAAGTGTAAAATTTGTAGGCGTAGTTCACTCCTAGACATGATTATTCATTGCTCGACCACATACCCTGTCACGTTTAATTTGCGTGCATTCTTGACAATCAAATATGACGCACAAATTGCAAGCCAGACTCTTCTGCTATTTCAGATCGTGAAGGAATTAATCGGTCGCGGCTGACTGATCGAATAATTTCGCGGACAGAAGCACTCTTTGAGAAGAAAGTTAATTTTTTGTCTTCAATTGTCTCTTTTCTCCTTCTTACTTGCGTGAATTCATTTTCCGCTTCTTCGTCATAGCGTCAAACTCTTTTCTTGGAATGCGTTTTTTGTTTGTCTTAGCTTGCAATGGGCAATGATATAAACGAGATGAAAATCCTACGATAAGAGAAAGTAGAAAATGCGGTTTTGTTCGGATTTTTGTAGCTGCCCACGAAAAATCCGAATTTATCTTGCAAAGTTAGCTTTAAAAATGATTAGAAAAAAAAAGACGTCGCTCACAAATTGTAGGAGAGGCTACCCTTTGTCTTTCATAAAGTCATTATTCTACGGGCAAAATTTCTTTATTGTTTTCTTTCTGTGAACCTGGAATGCTCTTTTACAGGTCCGAGCCTACTCAATGGACGATGGGATTTGCGAGATAAAAAATCACCTTCTGATCCTTAGAACTTGTTCATTCGCACGATAGAAATTGTGTTTTAAATTAGACGCAGCTTAACCCCCAAACTAACATGCGATACAATAAGTCGTTAAAAAATCATAAAATGTTGGTAATTTTGCAAGATACTAGGGTGAATTCAAATACCTCGACTATACTAGTGTGGTAAGAGACTTAAGTTCTGCATAGACAAGTCAAGGAAAAAAAGCATATCCTTCAGCAGATAACGAGACTGAACAGTTATGTCAAAGGTGGCGGTACTAATTCGGAAGCATTGTCTTTCATAAGGGCTTAGAACAGAATTAAACTAGGTATTTACGTCACCTGGTACCATACGCAAAGGTCAAATGAAAGATTTCTTCGGAGTGCGACACTTTCTTTCTTGTTAAAAGCATGAAGAACTTTCCTTTGGTCATTTTTCTGCTATTTCTGGTGTTATGTGCCTTAATCGGTCAGTCTGAGTCGTGGCGAAGAAGAAGAAGAAGGAGAAGGCGGTGCTGGCGAAGGGATTGTATTCTGAACAGCTGGGCAGCAAGTGGAAGCTGCTCAAAGACTTGTGGTGGTGGATCCATGGTTCAACGGAGGTCTGTTTACAGATGGCCCAGTTGTGGCGGCACGTCTTGTCCGTCTTACTACAGTTCTCAACGACAAAGAACTGTTTCGTGCAATACGCAATGCTGTCCTGTTAACTGCTTGTGGACGTGGAACTCCTGGAGTTCATGTAACGGTTGTGGCATGTCACAACAAAGTAGAACAATGCGTATTATACGGTCCAACTCTTGCGGGGGCACTGCGTGCCCAAGCTCTAGAAGCCAGACGCGGAGTTGTTATACCGGAATGTAAGTTGTCCATTTCTTCTTTTAGCTTTAGAATATCCTACGCTGAGCCTTAGAAATCCGATGCCTGATTCTTTTCATACTATGTCCATGATTTCAGACGAGCAACTTCGTGATACGTTCGCCTGAACTAAGAGCAACGCAACCGCTTTTTCAGTTAGAGAGCTCAGTCCCGAATCATTTTCAGTTTATGGAGCGGAGAAACACTTTCATGTCCCTTTTGACTTAAAATGGTATATGACCAACACACTTTCGACAATTGTTTCATCTTTTTCGTGATTCAACTTTCCAACTGTATACCCAAAAAGAGCAGATATTTCTAGTGTACAGAAAGCAGAAGAGACTGTTATTTGTTTTCGGATCGCAAGGCACCTTAAAGCAGGTGCAATGGATGGCAGTTAACAACTTTGTTAGGAAAGGAAAGATTTTATCGAGGGAAGCAGAGGCCCCATCTTTAATCCTATCATCTACTCCTTGTTTGCGTGATGTTTTCATTCTGCTAGGGTCATTTACTTTGTTTTCCATCAGTCTGTGACCCTATCTGTGCCTTTGCTTGTTATACCTTGTAACAGGCCAAACGACATTCCAAAAAAAGATTTCAAATAGACAAAAAAAAAAAAAAATAGTTTTGATTTGGCTTCTTCTGAAAAGTAAAAATTGTTTCTCTACAAGATAAATTTAAAGTTCGTGTACCTTAAGAAACTGACAATTCAAGTTAGCGCAGCACGTATAAGTGTTACGGAAGCAATAGATGTTTGTTTGTTTGTTTATTCAAGAGAAAATCCTACAAATACGCGCGCCAAGTTCGGCCACAAGCAAGAGACGTTCGGTGAAAAGATGCAAGGATTTACTCTAGATCTCATCTAAGTTTATGAAATTTCATTATAAACGTTGAATGAAAATACACCAATTGCACCGGTGCAAGAATATTTCAGAATCTGCATAGACAAGTCTTTACGCCAAAATTCCATCTTTCAACGGGCAATAAGTGACATGGAACTCCTGGGGTCCATGTCAGGGTTGTGGCGTATCTCAACAAAACAGAACATTGAGTATTAGAAGGCAAAACACTTGTGGTGGTAATGCATGCCCGCGATCTAGAAGTCAGTCGAGAAGCTGTAATACCGGAATGTGAGTTGCTTTTTTTTTTCTTTTATTTCCATTTTTTTGAGAGATCAGCTCTTGTCTTTCTATTCTTTTCACCCGTTCATACTAATTCCTCAGTCCCTGCATTTGCTAACAGAAAAATTCGCTCAGTCGAGGCGATGGAGGAGTAATAGGTCTTTTTGTAAGGAAAAAAATGGAATCTTGAAAAGTCATCAGGGTCTACTTTCAATTTTTTTTTATTGTTATTTTTCCTTTTTACATTCTGTGCTTATTGCTTATAAAATCTAACACAAACTAAACTTGCATTTAACAACGCATTGCTCGGAAGTTAAGAATTAGATTCGTATCTCTAAGTGAGTGCTTTTTAAGCATGAGCGTTCGCTTGATTGATATTTTTAGTTACCTTTGGTTAGATACTATTTGTGTGACTACGTTAATTTGGAACCAGAGTTTAGACAAAGTTGCTTGGATTTAAAATAGACAATTCAAGGCTCGTATTGGCCTTTACAGCCATTACAGAACTCACCATCAGTCAATGATGTGAAATGGACACCTATCTTCTATACAGAAGGGGAGCCAACGACAACGACGACGACGACGACTTGAGAAGCACGCACTGCGCAACACTTTATTTTTCTTAACAAGATGTTTAGAAGTCACTTTGAGATTATCACGGCTAGGAACGTAATTCATTTCCGGTCCTTTTGAAGTTATGACGCTATCATGCTTACTAAAATATCCTAAGGGAAAACCCACTGTTACAAGTGTGGTAGTGATAAAAATAAGGCTATTGTGGTCTGCGTAATTAGCCGTTTTAATCTCATTGAATGCCCCACCAAAAGCCGTTTGCGTGAGCGAAGCAACTATTATGCATCGTCATTTAGTAAGCGAAGCAATAACAAAACAGGGAAATAACCTTTGGAAACAAGCTCATGCTTGTCGTGTTAATTGAGAGCCAGTGTCACAGGTCACTCGACTGAAATACCCTCATGTAAACAAAGCATATAACATTCCTCATGCTATTAGCATCTAATTTGCAGTTGATGATTTGAAATGTTCTCAAGTCACGAGTCGCTCTCAGTCCAATGCAGGGATTTATCGCCCGTTATGATACATAATCAATCAGACTAGCCACCTATGTCTGATCCTTAGGAAACTTTTCGTTGATATTTCAATGGAAATACTAACAAAACAGTCAATAAAATTCGGAAAGAAATTATGGTGGTTTCGCACTTAAATTGAATTAAAATTTAGTTATTTCAAGTGATTATATTTCGTGATGTTTAGACAATATTTTCAAGAAAACATTTTTTTCGCCTATTGCGTTCACTTTTAATTCTCGGCTGGTACCGGCATCACTGGGAAGAAAAACTAGGTTGAAAGTCTCAAAATATAACCTTAACTGTTTGTACAAGATTCGAAAAAAAAAAAAGCGTTATGTAACAAAATCGACTCTCAAACTAACACTTTTGTAAAACACTTATGTTTCCTAATCTCTCGTCGCTTACTACGCGCTTCTACAAAGAAAACTTTTAACTCGATCTGATGGGATTAGTACGGTCTGAATTAGGTAGTATTTGCGGTGATAAAAAAAAGTTTAAAAATGACAGGCAGCCAATCTTACGTTGGTCAATGCTCAGCTGTGTGAATGCGTTTGAGGAACAGGATTACCGCTGGGTTGTCCAAATATAAAGTTGCAGGTAACGCAAGCATAATGATGGTCATAAGTACAATCTTAGCTGATACAAGCGCCGCATTACACTTACTTCTTAGATTTTTTTTTTCCATTCAGAATGTCTTCAATGGCTTAAAATTGGATCTTACTGAATGTACATGTGCACAAGTTGACACCAAATTCAGCGGAAGTTTTTATAACCGGAGTTTTGACTTCGTTCCAGATCGTAATGACATTAGATCTTTAAATACATGCACGTTACAAGAACCTTCATGGGCTATCTTCGGTAAATTTTCTCAGGGAATTTGTACTTGCGTCCGAACATAAATCATGTACGCTTTGTTTCTTCGATTTGCGATCGATTTTTGGATTACTTTATTAACCCTACGTGTCTGTTGGAGCAGTGTTTCCGGGTCTTTGCCCATACATATATATATATATATATATAACTGCAGACAGTGCACACTGTTTCGACCTATGTGGGTCTCATCAGTGCAGTGCAGACACTGGGCCAAGCTCTGGAATAAACCATTGCCTGGGCGCTACACTTGTGGGACCAAGTGCAGGCATGTATATATATATATACATGTATATATATACATGTATATATATATATACATTCAATATATATATATATATATATATTGACACCGATCATGTGCCATAACATTGTCAAAACCGTTTTTAAATGTTTTAAAAAAGGTTTTTAACAGTATATCTTTCTTCATTATGAACGACTTGATATAAATCCTGCGTTACCGGAATACGTGTCCTGCCTTGTTTCTTTCCAAACAATGGCACAACTTTGAAAACTCCTCAAATTCACCGCCTTTTTAAGCGGGACAATATTTTACTTCGTGAACCCTTAAAACTTGAATTTACAAGTTAAATGAAAAGTAAAAGATGTAAAGATACAGACGCATAAAAAACAAAGAATGAAAGATAAGGCCAGGTATTCGAAACGATTGCAAATTTACCATACGGCAGACGATAAGTGTTTCATCCTTCCCAAGTTTTAAACCAGTGCTCTTCTAACTGCTTATCAGCTTGCCGTGATTTTATTTTGTCGTTTTCCAAAGGTATATTAATTGTAGAATAAGTATTGATCTTAATACGCATCATAACATTTAACCCGCGAAAACGGAAATTTGACCGCACAAGTTATTGCAGATTTTCAGACTTCGTTATCATTCTAAGAATATTATAGCACGTGGTGGACGACGTTTGTTTGACTTTCATCTCAAACTTCTCGCTCGGAGCCAAAGTAGTGGTTGTTTGAGGAGTGTTACGTAAATAAACAAAGTGGCCTCTACATAATTATATCTCAATTACCAAACAACGTCTTGCGTGCCCCTCTAAAGGTTTTACTAAGGTTTCTCTTACGATTTCTTCGGAACTACGACACTTTTCGGCTTCTTAAAAACATGAGGAACTTTCTTTTTGTCATTTTTCTGTTATTTCTGGTGTTGTGTGCCTTAATCGGTCAGTCTGAGTCGTGGCGAAGAAGAAGAAGAAGGAGAAGGCGGTGCTGGCGAAGGAATTGTATTCTGAACAGCTGGGCAGCAAGTGCAAGCTGTTCAAAGACTTGTGGTGGTGGATCCATGGTTCAACGGAAGTCTGTTAAGGAATGGCCGAGTTGTGGCGGCACGCCTTGTCCGTCTTACAGCAGTCCTAAACGATACAGAACTGTTTCGTGCAATACGCAGTGCTGTCCTGTTAACTGCCGGTGGACGTGGAACTCCTGGAGTTCTTGTAGTGGTTGTGGCATGTCACAACAAAGTAGGACGATGCGTATTGTACGTTCCAAATCCTGTGGGGGTATTGCGTGCCCAAGTTCTAGAAGTCAGACGCGAAGTTGTAATACCGGAATGTAAGTTGTTCATTATTTCTTTTAGCTCTAAAACATCCCGCGTTGAGCCTTAGAAACCCGGCACATGATTCTTATCTTACTTGGTCCATCCTTTCATATGCCTGAGCAACTTCTTGATACGTTCGCCTCAAATAAGTGCAAAGCGACTGCTTATCAGAGAGCTAAGTCCCGAATTATTTTCAGTTTCTGGAGCGGGGAAACTCGTACATAACCCCTCTGACTTAAAATGGGTGATGACTAACACATTTTCGAGAGTTGTTTCATCTTTTTCGTGATTCAGTAACAACACTCAAAACTTCCAATGCATCCAACTTTATTCCCGAAAATAGTGGATAAAGCGCCTAAAAGCAGGACCAATTGTCAATATTTATATTGACACAATATTAACACAATATTTATTGTGTGGGGGGCAGAGGTCCCATCTTCAACTCTATCATCAACTGCTTGTTTGCGTAATGTCTTCATTCTGCAAAGGTCATTTTGTTTGTTTTACATCAGTCTGTGAACCGTGAGCTGTGCCTTTGTTTGTCATATCTTGTAACAGACCAAAAGACATTCGGTAAACGGACAAATGAAAACAAAAAAAGATATAGGTCGTACCTTGAACCTTTGTTTCGAATTTGCAGTATTCATAAAGATTAGGAAACATACTACATATGGTTTAAAATTGTTTGGTACTTTCTACTGATTCCATATTAGAGATTCCTTAAGAAGGTACCACCCTGCCACTTAGAAGTATGAGGAAATTCTTTTGGTTCGCTCTTCTTATCTTTGTTTTGTTGTGTACCTTGATTGGTCTTTTTGAGTCGTGGACAAGAGGAAGGAGGCGGTGCACACGGCAAGATTGTGTCCTCAATAGTTGGACCCCTTTCCTTTAGCATTTATACCTTCACCTATCTTAACAACCTCTTAATACCCACATTTATTGGCTCGAACTAACGATGGGCAAAAAAAAGCAAAGACAAAAAAAGCAAACAAAGGATAACCATTCCCAAGAGAGCCAGCTCTAATCAAATACTAACACAAACAAGTTTCTAACTGCATCGCAACGCTCAGCAATGGCCTTGTAATCTATAAAGTTTGTAAATTAAGAAGTCTGTGTTAGGCTATCAAAATTGTTTCGAAAGGGCCCGACAAAGTCCACACGGTTTTATTGCACTGTTTGCGAATCAAATCCAGAATTTTGCTCCGTTGTAAAACATGCATGGCTGGTTCAATAATATTAGTGTTGCTAAACCGTTCGTTACCATAACTCTGCTGTGATATCCTTGCAATATTTCCAACTGAGTGTGATCTTAAAGTAAAACGTGTCCACCAGTTAGACGCGTTTAGGTAGACGCATTGGTCGTGCATAATGGCAAGCTTTCTTCTAGCGCAGCTGTCCTCCGATCAGGTTTAATACTTAAAAGAATGGTTAGATTCTGGTGTTCGTGAATCAAGAATAACAGCATTTAGTTACTGAAGAAAGTGCGTAACATCGAAGAAAAAAAAGGAAAGAGTGCGAGAGGTGCTGAAAATAACTGCCACAAGCCACTCTCGTCCTCTCTCTTCTTTCAAGTGTGACTAACAGTCTTTAGAATTTCAAATTGTGAAAGATCAATTAATAGAGGGCCGCATAACTAATCGATGAAAGGCCGCAGGGACTAAAGAGGGTTTCTATATCCGGAGTTTTATCCAGATCGTCAAGACTTTAGATCTTTATTGCATGATACACGCACGTTGTAAGAAGCTTAAGAAACCAGATTACCAGTAGGTTGTCCAAATATAAAATTGCAGGTAGTGCAAGCATAAAGATAATCATAAAGACAATCTTACCAAATACAAGCGCTGCACTACACTTGCCTCATATATATAAGCATTCATAATATCCTCTATCGCTTATAATTGTATCTTACTGTATGTACGCGAATGCAATCGACACAAAGTCCAGCGGAAGTCTTCATAACCAAAGTTTTGACTTTGTTACGTAAGCGTTTACGAGCCGCAAGCTTAAACAAGATCTAAGCCTGCGTGAGCCCCAGCCTAACATCGTAACTCAGCAATGCGTTGTTTATTTATTCAAGCGTGACCTGTTCGATGTATGTTATGTGGGGTACACAAAGGGCCACCTTCACATGCGCGTTGAGGGACACCGTCAAAAGGCGTCATTTACAAGTAGTTTTCCAAAGAACATAACACTACTGTTCCGAATAATTTCTTAGCACGCTTCAATGTAATTAAGAAATGCGTAAACAAGTTTGACTGCCCTGGTAATGAAATGCTGTGTATTCAAGATCTTAAATCAGATACAATGAAATATATGAAGTTCATATATTTTGAACTGCGGTATTAGATACGTATGATGCACGATCCTCGCAGTAAATAGCGCTATTTCAGCAATAGCGAAAATCAGACCTGAAAAAAATCAGGCCTGTACGGGATTTATTACGAATCAACTTAACGGCCTGCTCCCAGTTGGTTTGTTAGCTCAATTGGTAGAGCGCTGCACTAGTATCGCAGAGGTCAGTGGTTCGAATCCCGTACAGGCCTGATTTTTTTCAGGTCTGATTTTCGCTATTGCTTAAATAGCTATTTACTGCGAGGATCGTGCATCATACAAGATCTTAAACCAGCATTGAATGCACAGTTGGATTCTCTTCGTGCTAGTAAAGTATTCATGTAATTAGCTTGGCACTCTTTTATGCAAATTCGCTTCAACTTAACCTTTTCACAAACCACATTTTATCATTATTTATGTAACCTTGATATTGGTGCAAGATGCGCCGAAACGTCGGTTTCTATCACTTATATTTCTTGTCTCATAAATGAAAATAAAAGATACAAAGGTACGAAAGCGTAAAAAACAAAAAATGAAAGGTAAATCAAAGGCAGGTCTTCGAAATGATCGCAAATTCACGATACGACTGACAATACATGTGAGTTTCATCTTTCTTAAGTTTTACAAACCAATGCTCTCTTGCTGCTAGTCAGCTTTTCCGTTTTCCAAATGCATATCAATCATAGAATTAGAATATACCTTATTACGCATCATAGCATGATTGGCGCCAAAACGGAAATTTGACAAAGTTTATTGCAGATTTCAGGCTCAGCTGTCATTGTATCGCGTGCTTGACAACATTTGTTTGACTTTCATCTCAAAGTTGTTGCGCGGAGCCAAACTAGTGGTTGTTCTGACGTGTGTTGCTTAAATAAACAAAGTGGCCTCTAAATAAAATCTCAATCACCAAATAACGCCGTTCGTGCCCTTACTGGTCTATATTCTGATAAAACAACACTTCGCAGTAAAAAACATAAGTTTTAAGTCAGCAAAACACAGTATTCGTGATGTTAATTGGAAAAGGGAAGCACTTCAACGGCCATTGGGTTAATTTTTGCCTACGGTCATACGATAAAACCACCTGATATTTTACGCCAACGTTAATTGTCATCAAACCTCTCACTTCAAATTGAAAGATCGTATTTCAAGCACTACTACGCCACTCCAGTGTTTAGCCTGCTTACCACTCACTGAATAAAACTATCCGGCTATGAAGGTCGCAACGATTTTTGTAGCGCTGGCTTTTGCGACTTGCTTCCTCTCCACCGTGGATTCTTGGCGTCGCAGACGGAGACGTCGATGCTATCGTAATTGTACGCCTGGTAACTGGGGAGGATGGAGCACCTGTACGAGGTCATGCGGCAAAGGAACACAAGCTCGCACAAGGGGGATCTCTGTGCCTGCTCTTTGCGGTGGTTCATGCAACTACAATCTGAGAGAGACCAGATGAGGCGTGAGTAGCCCAGTGGTCAGTGCGCTGGACTCTAGGTCAGATGGCCCGGGTTCAAGTCCTGGCTGGGGCTTGACGTTGTGTCCTTAAGCAAGACGCTTCACTCACATTGCTTCGTCTTCTCGGATAGGACGTAAAGCCGGAGGTCCCGTCTCCTGCCCCTATCAATTAGTTAATTTCGGCAAGGGACGTTAAAGAACCCACATCACGAGATTACTGTGATGTGGTCTGGCCTGTTTACTGGGAAGGGGGGGAGGGGGCATCTGTAAAAATTTCTCCTTTATTAATTGTAAACTGCCGCCGGCAGTCTGGAAAAGTCCCCCGCACAGTGTTGTAAAGCGCATTAGAGCATTTACATGGAAATGCGCTATAGAAATTGATCTATATTATTATTATATTATACTGCAACACACAATGTTGCCGCGTCAACTGTGCCTGGAGTTGGAACTCATGGGGTCCTTGCAAAGGTTGCGGCATGTCGACTAAAACACGTACTCTGCGTATAACTCAATATCCAAGCTGCAGGGGGACATCTTGCCCCAGTCAGAGAAGTCAAACCATAAGTTGCAATACTGGAATGTGAGTTATTCAGAAATCGTTACAAATGTTAACCTTTTTCGTAGGCTGTGTACTTCTATCACAAATTGCGCGCCTTGTAGAAAACCCCCGTTGTGTGTTTTTGGAATATAAACCTCTAGCCTGTGTTGTAGTATTGTGTACTTCAGTTCTAATGTTTCTTATCGTGGACAACAGCTTGTGTTTATTTTTCTTTGACATTTTTTGTTGACTTTCGAGGAGGAATTAAAAAATTCTACCTCGATTTAAACCAATTTCATTGATAACTTGAATCTGCTACGTGTGATTAAGATTGTATGATACATTGTTAATGATTAATTCGAAGTAGAGTATGCTTTTGTTGAAGCATGGCGTAAAATGTAATTCTGCCACTCAGTAAAATGGGAAATTTAACGGCGCTCGTGGCACACTAGCCATCCACATGGAAATCTGTTATTGTGTTAGAACTGTAACATTTATTCCTTTATGTTTCCGTACCTTACGTGCCCTGACATGATCTCATTACCCTATCTTAGTGAAGACAAAAGACAGACATGTGTTAATGTCACATCTGGCGCTGTACCTATTTGTTGTTGTTGTTTTTTTTTTTTTTTGTTGTTGTCCTTGCATTAGCCATTACCTAGTAAGAAATTTGGTGTTTAACCTCTTTTTTCGCTGTAGATCTTCGATATATCTGATGGAAATAGTTAAATTGAGGTATTTTAAAGATCTGTACTCTACTAGACATCTTCTTGAGCTGCAGGGGACATTGACAAATTACCTTCCGTTGTCTGCGTTCTATGGTATAAATTCTAATTTTCTCTAACTATGCTGTTTACCACACACTTCTATATGTGCAAAGAGGGAAAGAAACTAGTTTACGTACTTTGAGCCTTAAATCTTAAAAGAAAACGTTACAACGACCTCTCTGTTGACCTACGGAACCTGGCACTGACGCTTGCTCGATTGCATAATACATTTACGTGAGGTTATGCGTTGCGCAACGCAAGTCGAGATCTTCGTAGAGCATAACTATTAGCTGGTTTCGAGTTTTCTCGCGAGAGAGATCCGATTGTGATACTTTCTTGTAACTGGACACGGTAGATGCTTCATTACTGCCCTGTAGAGTGAGAAAGAGTTGGATTTTTGCATCCCTAAAGATTTTTCTTTCAATATTGAAAGCGGACCTGCCAACAGAAATCAAATTTCTGGGAGGAGAGTATCAGCTCAACTCAAAAATACTTACGTCGAGCCTTGAAGAATGGGATTATCTGAATATAATTAATAATTACGAGTTTTTATGTGCTTGAACTTCATACCGGAGATGGGTCTAATTATGAGGTATCATTGTCGCTTAAGGTCTAACTAAGCAGTAAGTGAAAATACATCGGCGCAAATCCGCCTTGGATCTTGACAAACCTAAGTCATTAACGTTAAATCTAAGACAACAAGTCAAGGCCGATTTTTTTTTTCGATAATTTTTTTTTCCATGGGAAAAATCTGAGACGGTAAGTAAACGATCGTTTGGGAAATTTCCGAGACCTGAAAAATTTGCATTACTAAGTGGGTGTGAGCGAATTTCATTTAAAAAAAGCATTTTAAGCTCGCCTTTTGCTTTGACACAGATGCTGTCCGGTGAATTGCGCAGTTAGTGGTTGGTCAAGCTGGGGAAGTTGTGATGCTGCGTGTGGACAGTCCGGCAAGAGGATTCGAACTCGTTCAATCACAACGCAGCCTACCTGCTCAGGTACTGCATGCCCGTCTCTCCGAGAGTCTAAGTCTTGCCAAGGACCATGCTGCCCAAGAGATTGTACGGTTAGTGTCCAAAGTATTCTGTATAGCGTACCGATTCGCTTGTCTCAGGAGTAAATACTAGGGACCTTAAGCATCCACGACCGCGACGGCAACGAGGACGTGGAAAAACAAGAGATCTAATTGACAGAACAATAGGTCAGCACGTGCATTTTGAAACTTTGTACATTTCTTAGCCGTCCTATGCAAAACAACAACGTGAAATCGCCAAAATTTGCGTCGTCTGCGAACCGAAACCGCGACGGGAAATTATTTTAATTTCCATTTGGAACGCAACGCTACTTTTATACATCATGCTGAAGTTGAGCTCTGGCGCCCGTATGAGACAGTAAGCTCATGCAGCCATTTTTGAAATTCTAACTAAGAGTAGAAATTCATTTTTTAATCGAAGTCTTCCTTGGCGTTGCCGTCCTGACTGTTTAAACACGAAGGCGCGCTATAAAAGGAGCCTTAGGTCCTACTGGACCATTTGTCAATCAACAGTCGTGTGATGTAGAACTCTTAGAGTCAAGTCAGCTTGAGCTACAGCTACTCCAACGCAGTGAACAGCGGGCGCATTCCTCAAAATTGTTTTATGTCTACATCACAATACGAGAATTTTGAGATTTGTATTTCCTTTCTCCAATGGAAACTGTCTTTATTTGTGGCGGTAAATTTGAGATCGAAGTAGGTGGTTCGCACGTTACCTCATGCCACCATGCTGGTGGAAGTAAACAATAGATATCTCATTAGCTCTTTTTGTTCGTCTACCAGCATTTGAATTTGACCCGCACACGTCAACGGTGAGTGACAAATGAGCCTAGGTCTTCCTAAGGAAGACTTCCTTATATAGCGCGCTTTCGTGTTTAAGGTCTCTAATACTGGTGATGAAAAAAAGAACAAAAAAGGCATCTCCTTTTAAAGTGATTTTTCTCAAATTTGGATTCAATTCTGAGAGTTACGAAGTAAGCAGCAAATAATACAAGGTGTACATATGCATTTGTAAACTTAATTTCAGTCATCGTTACTTTGTTGCCGGTAGTTTCAAGCATTTATTAATGAAAGACTGAACCACGCAAACAAATTTGCTGAGAAGCATGCTATTTATATAGCATGCTGATATATGCTGATGAAATTTGCTGAGAAGCATGCTATTTATATAGCATGCTTTATATGCTGATGCTAGGATTGGGGAGAACACATATGGTTACCCCGAACGATCCCACATTTGTGGTATCGTCTAAGCCATGCCAGAGTGCTCTGACTTGGAAAGCCTAGTGAGCTATGCGCAATGCTAGCGGCAATGACTCACCCCACAGTGCTAAATTTGGACATGAAAGCAGAGCTTTGTATACCAAAGAGCTATATCTAACTGCAGACAGTACCGTTTCGGCCTTCTGGGCCTCATCGGCGCAGTTTTTTTTATGTTTAAGGCGGACGGCCAGGCTCCTGTGAGGGCGGTGCAATGCCTGCCGACCTAAATGTCTAATCCAAACCCGCCGCCAGAGTGCAAGGGCTTGAGGGTTGGGACCGCCATAAACGGAGGGCCCACCAGGACGCCAAACTCGCTGGGGGATCGAACCCCACCTCCCAGGTTAATCACACACTTTCAAAGATTAAACTCCCATGCTCAGATTAGTGATAATGGTTAGTCAAAGCACCAAAATACCACACTCACGCATACCCGCTGACACACTTACCTACAACAGTAGGGACAAAAGCAAACAAAAACATGGACAAAACATGAATAGAACAGAACCACTGTGCAGTACACCAATGAAGGAGACCCGGCAGTTTTTTTTATGTTTAAGGCGGACGGCCAGGCTCCCGTGAGGGCGGTGCAATGCCTGCCGACCTAAATGTCTAATCCAAACCCGCCGCCAGAGTGCAAGGGCTTGAGGGTTGGGACCGCCATAAACGGAGGGCCCACCAGGACGCCAAACTCGCTGGGGGATTGAACCCCACCTCCCAGGTTAATCACACACTTTCAAAGATTAAACTCCCATGCTCAGATTAGTGATAATGGTTAGTCAAAGCACCAAAATACCACACTCACGCATACCCGCTGACACACTTACCTACCACAGTAGGGACAAAAGCAAACAAAAACATGGACAAAACATGAATAGAACAGAACCACTGTGCAGTACACCAATGAAGGAGACCCGGCAGTGCTGATGCTAGGATGGGGGAGAACCCATATGGTTACCCCGAACGATCCCACATTTGTGGTATCGTCTAAGCCATGCCAGAGTGCTCTAACTTAAAAAGCCTAGTGAGCTATGCGCAATGCTAGCGGCAATGACTCACCCCACAGTGCTCAATTTGGACATGAAAGCAGAGCTTCGTATGCTTTTTTAAAATCATTAGGTCACTAACTGGTCTAGTTGGGGGAAGTGTACAGCTCCGCCAGGGAGGTGTTCTGTTAACAGTGGTACAAAGACAAGATCTCGTAGAGTTTCTAGATATCCGAGCTGTAGTGGAAAATCCTGCCCATCCTTAAGCGAACAGAGCCGATGCACACCTGTTCCTATCTCTTGCAAGGTAGTCTTATTTTTGTTATTGTTGTTGTTGTTGTTTGTTTGTACTTTTTGGTTTTGTTTGCGTGCAGTTTCTCAATTCTTTTGTTATGTTTGGTTTCTTTCTGTTTTGTTTGTTAACGTCTTTTTGGCCCTTTTCAGTCTAAGATTTAATCTCTCAGAAATTTGTAATTATTTGTTTGATCAGAAATTTTGATATGATCAAAACTCCTTTTTACACTCACTGTATCATCAGATGAGCCCTTGGAGTTCATGGAGACCTTGTGTCGCACTTAATGGAAAATGCGGGAGAGGCTCTCAGTACCAGACACGTACTGTGGCGAGACAGCCTTACTGCAGCGCGGCGTGTCCGTCAACCAGGCAAACACGTTCGTGCACGCATAGTTGTTGCCCTGTTGATTGTGCGGTGTCCCAGTGGACTCGATGGAGTGCTTGCTCAACAACATGCGGAATAGGTAGGTGGCACACGTTTACATCAGATAACTTAATTAAGCACTTGAAATGAAATAAAGAACAATATTATGACTTGCAGATGATATGCAAAGTAAACAAACTGTCTTCGCAGCAATGAAAGTAAAGAACACTGAAATAATTTAAGTTTTGACTGAGCATTATGCTGGGATCAAAGCAAATTTAAGATGGTTTTTTTGTCCAGTGGCTTCGTGGCTCAGTTGGGAGAAGTGCTAAACGAGGATCTGAGAGGCACGTCTTTCAGTCCTGTTTAAGCTTGAATTTTACAGGTTTCTTTTCTGCAATTGCTTTTACTCCAACTTTCTTGTGAATATCTTTTCTAAAATTTTTAGGACTTGAAACGTTTGTTACCCAAGGGTGTCACCTTGAAGAGAATCTTCTTACTTGCGTGCATTTTATTAAAAACACACAAAAAAAGTCAAAATACAATATCATTGCTTCATTAGAGAGATTATAACATTAGCGTAAAAAGGGTAAACGGTTAAGATTTTCCATCAGCCTGTTATTTCTTTTTTCTTTTTTAAGGTTCAAGGACCAGAACACGAAACATAAATACTCAGCCTTCTTGTGGTGGTAAATCTTGCCCAGCACTGAAAGACACAACATCTTGCTCGCACTACAACAACCGTGACTGCGTGATGTCCAGTTGGACAGCCTGGTCACCCTGCAGTAATGGCTGTGGAAGCGGTACTTCCACTCGAACACGCACTGTCGTCACGACAGCGTTATGCCGCGGGAAAGCATGCGGAGCGAGATCAGAAAGTAAACGTTGCACTGACTTCCGAGACAACAGAGACTGTGTGGTAAGTTACCCTACCATGGCTATGTTTTGTAAGGATGTATTGTCGTTTAGAAATCTTAGATTTGAATAAAAATTACTGCAGAATATATATGTTCATGGTATGGACAATCACTTGTTCTGCAAGGAAGGAAGTATTTCATTAATGAACATACGTTACGTAGTCATTAGAGAACGGTAGTTCGCCGGAACTCTTCAGTACATATTTCTTCCTCTCTCCCTACTACCTCTCTCCCGGCCCACTCTACTAGAAAAATTAAAAAAACAATGGCGGTCTCAAAATCCACAAAGACGTACTGTATTTCCTTCAAGTTACCAGATAGTAAGCTTGGCATCCGCTTTACAGACTGTATGCGGGACTGACATATTCTGTAAAAGGACATTCCTTCCGTACAACTTCTCACATTGTCTTTGTGGAATTTCACATAATTCATTTAGGCGTATAATACTGTTTTAGGTGAACTCTTGGGGCTCGTGGGGAGCCTGCAGTGAAAAGTGTGCTGTTGGATTGAAACAAAGGACGAGGACTGTAAAGATTTCTAAAAGGTGTCAAGGCCGAGATTGCCCAGTTCTACAGGTACGTTTTCTCGAGAAAAAAAAAAAAACGCTTGTCTCTCACCCTTCTGTGAGGGATAGTTTGACTGGTGTCAAATACTCTTGCTCCATACTGACATCACATAAACCCGAACAACGGCATCAATTTAGCAGAAAAATTAAGGCTTGCTCAGGCTCTTCTAACCGTAATGATGCAGTAGTAGGTACCTCTTAGTGGGTTCGTGCGATTTTCGCGAACCCTCCGGTTTTACGGTCTTTCTTTTTTGGAATGTTTATACGATTTTATTTCATTGTGAGAAAATAATGGACCCAAATCGAAGAAGGGCCTTTTGCTATTATTGTTCTTTCTCTCCGCTGCCAAGCTCAACCTCTTTAATTTTCAATTATACCCATCATTCATCGCCAGTCTTTTCCTTAGGTTCGTTCAGACACCCACATGGTGAGTAACTAATCATTTATAATGTCGTCTTCGCCTTTTGCAGAATACTACTCAGTGTGGAACGCCAAACAATGGTTGCCAACACAAGTGCAGCAATGGTGGCTGTTCATGCAACAATGGTTACTATCTGGCTTCGGATAAGAAGAACTGCATCGCTAAAGATTGCAGGATGCCCAAACCGTCATACTGCGCCCCAGGTAAATTTATAAGCACGAAGTCATAAACTTTGTTCTACAAAAAAAAGTCGTGGGTGTACGGTAGGCGTAGACATAACGATTTATAAATGTAGGTGTAAATTAAAGCTGGATTTTCCTCAACACTCACATTCCCATCCGGAATGAATTGAGACATAAATTTTTTGACAGTTTTGTTACTTTGTCAATGTCAGTGTAATACTAAGCAGGCAGTAGATGAAAATAAAGAAAAGTATCAACGAGTGGATTATTAATGGATCCGATACCAAATTCTCTGAACTAACATCATGAGAAATTAAAGTAAGACAGCAAGGAGAATTACTAACCAGATACGAGATTGAAAGGGATAAGTCAGTCGTAGTGTATATCAATATAATTTGGATATATCAACAAAGTTGAAATGGTAAATTGGCCACCGCAACGATTACAAAAGCTGACGTTTCGAGCGTTAGCCCTTCGTCGGAGCGAACTCCTGCCGACGCAGCCCCAAACAGTTTCTTTCGAAACTATCAGCCTTTATTCGTAGTGTATATCGTTATCTTTCATCTTTCAAGGGTTGAAAACTTCATGTTCAGATTGTTAATTGTTTCTTTCAAAACATTTTGCCTACTTTAAACCTTTAAACTTTAAACTTTAATAATAAATACTCCCAAAAAAGGTTTTTCAGTACCTATTTACAAATATGAATGCTAACTATATCTGACAAGCTATTGTTAAATTCTAAATTCTAACTGTCACTCGATCATTCATTCATGGCAAGTTTCAGGACTTTCTTAAAGGCCTTTAAAGATAGAACGTTTCTGAGGTCTTCGTCTAACATGTTCCACAGAGATACAGCTCTATAGGCAAAGGACCCTTGGCCGGTAGCTGATCTGAATAATTTGCCTACGTTGTTTTGAGCAGGTGTTCTCACTGGAGGGCCCAACAACTCATTTAAAATCGATTTTTACTGTTTATTTAACCGATCATAAAAATATTTAACTCCTTTTATTGAACAACAGCTGGCGCCTTAACTTTTTTTCCTGAGGACCTAGAGCGTACACTCACATCCTGACCAGTGATCTTACACAAATTCATTTGGCTTTTCCGGAGATCTCTCAGTTTAGAATCTTAATTACCAGGTCCTGTTTCTATTTACTTTGCGTGATCTTCTTTTCATTGTTTTCTTGTGTAGGTGAAAAAGTATATGTTTTACAGGCTTTTGTCATACGTGTGTTCGTTACGAATTTGTAATGATAAGGTTCTCGGTTTTTTCTTTTACACACTTAGATAAAAATAAAGTGTTGAGACTTTGTCGCGGTGGACATTAAGCTGTTGACGAGTAAATTTTACTTCAATCAAAAATAGTTTGACTTTGACGATGTCGTAAAAAGACGTTTCTTTCTTTTGACGATCATTCAATTTTCAAAATTACCTGGCAATAGATAGCGGTGGGGAGTATATTAATCTAAAATTTGAGTTCTATGCTTTTCTTCTTTGATCATTGAAATTGTAAATGTTTGTTCGTATGTTTATTTATGGTTCCTGGATATGAACCTTTCACATGTTGATATAAACCAAACGAATTAGATAGAAGGTGTTTATTGCTAGGCGTGCTTCGTCCGTTCGCCCGCAGACCTTGAACTTTTAGGTTCAATTTTTTGGAATATTAATACAAGCAGCGAACTAGAGCCACAGTAATAAGTGCTGTGATCGTACTACAATTATCAAGATATCGTTGTCAGTTCTCCCCTCTAGCTGCTTCACATTTACTTGTACATTTGTTATGAGAATTTGGTGTTAGATCAAGATAACAACTACCTGATAAGCTTGAGTATTCTAATTACCCATTTGCTGGATAATGTCTGCATATTATAAAAGAATTTGCATGTTAATCACTTCTGGAAGTTAAAAGGTTAAGGTAGCTCTCGCTGGCATTTAGTTCCTCCTTACAAAACGCTGAAATATTTACATCTTTCCAAACCACTACTGTGTTGTCGAAGTACTCGTCGCGGAGCAACGAAAGGCAGAATTTATTACCTGATAAAATCCAAAATTGTTCTCTCCATTTGTACCGCCATTTGGTTGGAGATCTAAGTCGCACCTCACATCAGTCTTGGTATTTATCAAATACGGTACAGTTGAAGGGTCAACCACTGTAGCAGCAGTGCAGTTAATGTACTGATTTCCTCGAATGTTGATGAACTCGTACAACTTGCAACTCAGAGAGCGTTCAGTTGATGGGTACAGGGGGTCATAGTTGGAAAGTGACGCACGAAAGTAATCCCGGAATTCAATGCCAGTTGTTGGAAATTCACAAGTTGCCCGCCACTGAGTGGAGTGCTCGCGAACTGTTTGCATGTTGACTTTCGAAAGACGGTAACTCGATCAATTTCCATTCACGGCGTAATCGTCTTGCAAAGATTTTGTGCTAAACATGTCCGTATCTCTCCGATTTCGGCGTTTTTCAAGCGAGTAGCTTTGCACAAGGGTCCAAGCTGCTCCCGGCTCCGAACCAAAATCACAATAAACGTGTAGAATGTTTTTAGCCCCGTTTAGTATTTGATACACTCCGTTTTCGTGTTTCCCAGACAACATGATATCGTGACAGGATCGCATAGTCTTTTGACATCTGTGACCACTATAACCAGGCAGACACTCGCACTTGTGCCTTCTGGCCGTGACGTCACATATTTCGCGACATGTGCCATTTTTTTCGCATGGGCTGAAAGCGCGATGTAGAACAGTGTTTGGTTAATCAGGGTTTTGGTCTTAAACGGATTATTCTTAAAGGAAAATGATAAAAAATTGAATTGATGCAGTATAGAGGAATTACTTGTCCGTAAGCAATTGCTTCTCAAACAGGTTTGATGTCGCCCTCGTACGCCTAAAAACTTAAACACTTACTTGTAAGAAGTTTTAAACTGACCATTTATGGATTGCAAGCGTCTTTACTTCGCTAAATCGTTAGATTAGGAAAAAGCCTAACGTATTCACTTTTAAGGTCAGGACTAAAGATCAACAGGTTATGAGAATTGTACCGTTAAAAATAGACATTTTGTAATGTGACAAAAATGGAAGTAAAAAAGTATTGGGAAGGTTTCAGACGATCTGTTCCATCTCATCGCTTCAACTAGATGTAGTCTTTACAAGTATATATTGGATCTTTAGATTGGTTTGCTCTTAATTAATTTTCAAGTTTCGCTTAACTCTCTCGTTCAGGCGAATAAGACATCGCTGCAATTCACTGAGGGAATTCTATAATTCCGCGTTTGTAACTTCATAATTTTCGATGTATAGTGAAAACAAAGTGAACCTTCTTAAGGTAGCTCCGAACTATCTCGTAATACCTCCAACCCGACATGACTAGTAGGGATTCAGGATTTGTGTATGGAGCAGCCTTGTTAAGCTTACAGTTTTCTGTTTCCTCACTATTCTCCTTGAAATTTTCTGATGAACACTGGCAGTTTTCGGCGCATTTTAGAAAGCAGCTGTAAAGGTTGCTTGTCGAGTGTCTTGAAAGAGAATGGCCGAAGATGCCATAGCTATCCCTGTTACGAAATCCATCTTTTGAACTTGGCAATTTTATCTGCTCACAGTCGTCGTCGTCAGAGCAATGTGTAGTGACAGACGAGATAAGGAAGAAAAATATCAGGTTCATTTGTGGTGATTCCACTGTCTAGTAAGTTGACTCCTATGCGATCGCTAATCGCGAAGCTCTTTTAAGGTGCGTCCTTTTCACGGCCTTTTAAATTCCCATCACGCAGTTGGTGACTCTAAGGGATGGCAAATTGGTGATTGCCATGGAAATTGCAGTCGAGGACAGTTTAGCTTTGCGTCAGGCGAGCCTTCTCATACTGATTTAGCTTCTGTGCAGAACCCAATATTCTGAGGCATATGAGAAGTCGCACCTAAAACCAGATAGGGCTGTGGAAAACAATTTTCAACAAACTTTCGATCTCGTTTGAAACTGATCTTGAAAGGCTTAAGTGATATCCATTATTGATATTATTTCGCAAGAATACTTGGTGGGCATCGTTAATTATTGACGTGCGTATGTTACTCTTCGCGATCGCCACGGTAATTTTATCAACTGCCAGTCCCTTTTCATTACTGATTTTCTGCTGTAGAGGTACTTTGAACACTTGCCGTGAAATTCATTAACTTCTTGTCAGAGTTGATGGTGACAATTTCAAAAGATGTATTCTTCCCTCAATTTTGTCGTGCTGTTGGTTCATTTGTTTTCTTTGTTTTTATTTTATTTAATTTTTTCCATAGAATTTCTTCTACTTGATTGAAAGCAGGAGGGTTTTCTTTACCTTATGAAGAAAGAACGTGTTTCGGGAGTGTACGTTAATTCTTATCGTGCAGGTCTATAACCAGAAAAAAGAAATTATTACTTTGTTTCTTGACGAAGTGCTGGCGAAAAAAAGCCTCAAACTTACGACTAAATTGGAAATTTGGAAGGGAGGGCTTCTCTTATTCGAATTGTTCTCAAATGTTTCAGAACATTTACGCATAACAAAAGTGGCTCAAACTTAATCATTCATTCAACATGAAACAATGCTGCGTTAATAATTATAGTAAAAAATCTCTGAGTAAAGTGTATGCTATAATCTTTTCACTCCCAACATCTGATTCGTAGTTCTCTTCTCCAGCCGTTATATATTTCCTTGTAAATAAGTTGAGATAATTTCGTGTTACATCAAGCAACATTTTAGCTCAAATGTTTGTCTGATCTCAATTGAAAATGCATTGGCATTGAAAGGAAAAATTGTACTGGGTGTTGCTCACTTGAAGGTTTTATCTTGTAGGCACTGCTCTCGGAAGCACTTGCAAGCATGCCCTTGTCGCGTGCCCTGGAGGCAAGACCACTTATCCTGTCACATGCTCGCTAGGATGTCCTAAGCATTATTCCATAAAAGGAGCATCTACCGTCACGTGTCAGACATCAGGACAGTGGTCTTCATATGCTACGTCATACTGCCAACGTAATAATAATCCACCTTCGCAGGTCAGTGCTAAAAATTCAAAGAAAACGTGGTGGGGAGGGGGGAGGGGGAGGGGGGAGAGAAGAGAATCGAGCATTACCAATCGGATACTCCCCTCTTAGTAACGAGCAATTTATCAAAGTGTCAGGTCATATGCTAGAGACTTATTGGCTTGCTGTTTAGCAAGCTGAACTCCGGGTCTAGGGTCAAGTTTCGATCCCTGTTAAGCTTCACTGCGTTGTGTTCTCAGGTAAGACACATCACTCTCAAAGAGCTTCCCTTTAGCCCGGGGTAGTATAAATTGGTAATTTGGTTACATCAACCAAGTTGAAATTGTAAATTGGCCACCGTAACGAGTTAAGAATCTGACGTTTCGAACGTTAGCCCTTTGTCAGAGCGAATGGCGAAGGGCTAACGCTTGAAACGTCAGCTTTTTAACTCGTTACGGTGGCCAATTTACAATTTCAACTTAGTTGACATAACCAAATGACCTTGTTACCCCCACCGACGCAGCACCTCAGTTTCTTTAGAAACTTTCAGCCTTTATTCGTTGGTATAAATTGGTTCAGGCAAACTGTCTTAGAAACATGATGAAATGCCATCCAGGTGAAGTAACAACAGTCTAATGGGACTAATACTTTGTAAAGATAGGCAAAAGCTACGGAAGAAATGGGTTTAACTAGGAAAGAGGTGGGGAAGAAATACTGTTTAAAAGTGATGTTACAGAAGTGCAGCAAAAACCACCGCAAACTTGCACGTGTTTAATGGACTCCTGTGCCAAACCATCTGATTTCGCTTTTAACCATTAATGGCCTCTCTTGCTTTTGCACAGTTGCAAAGCGTTTAGCCATAGCAAAATAAAAAAAACTCTCTTGGACACAATTTGACGCAAGTGATCGAATCTCTTAGCCATTTTTCTAACTCCGCTGTAAATTTGTAGATGAGCAATATACAGCAGATGTAATATAGGGCAGATGTGGCACTTAAGGCGTTTGTTATGGGAGGAGGGCGACTTAAATGTTGCAAAGATCATTTTTATCACGTGGCCAGCTAAATGAGACTCGTCAAAGTGGCATTTGCTTTATATTTGCGCCATATTTGTCAACCATGCCTTTTTTTCGTCCAGTGTGAATGACAATAATGTGATCATGATGGGAAGTTTGTGCGGATTTTCTAGATTGTTCTGTCGGGATCTGCAACCATACAAGAAAACAAACCACGTGGTACAAAAGTTGGAACGTTTTCTTCTGTGGATTCCAACAACAAAGACCGGCATACGTACAGCATCATTAGTGGAGGGAGTGAAAAATTTGAGCTGCGTGGAGCAGATCTCTACACTTTGGTAGTGTTTGATTACGAATCCTCACCGAACCGGTAAGTGTGTATCCTGAATAAAAATTGGCGTAATTTGTTTGGGAACCCTTTTGCAGTTAACGTTCACTTGATCCAAGGTCTACCTCGCTGGATGAAAAAGAAAAAACGCAATGACAGATTTTTTGGGTGTTCCAGTGGAGGGGCCGGGACGTTTCCTGACTAATGTAAATGAAAACAACCATATTTAACGGCTACGTTCTTTTTTCTGTAGGTTTTCTCTCACAATAAGAAGTACAGACAATGGAAGTCCACCGCTGAAGCTCGATAAAATATTTATAATTTCTGTAGCGGATGTGAACGAGAAACCAACAGGCATTCAGGTAAAGACTGTTACACAAGAAATGAATGAGGAGGAATTTACTATGCAATCGGCATATAGTTAGTTATATAACCCTGCTATACAAAGTTAAGCGTAGAATTAATCACCTTGACCATTATAATGTGGTAAATGACAGGTTAAAACCATAGGGTACCCACTAACGCGACAATAGCGGTAACATTAGGTCTTTGCCAAGAAAAAATGATCAAACATGAAGTCAGCCACCAACTGCTAGTGGCCATGAGAAGCTTTGTCGGCTATTTTAGGCCTGCTTAACATGGTGTAGCCAAGTCACAAATAAGAGAATATTCCTCAAGTATAATTTAAAAGTATCTTAAGTCTCCCATAGTATGCTGCGCCACATATGACATCAGACTTGTGTCAGGAACAGTCGGTTTCTTTGTTGTTATAAGCCTCTTCATTAAAGCAAAGGCTAGTCTACAACCGTTTATTTGAAAAAAAAGAAAAAACAAGGGTCACTGCCCACTAATGATCACATGAAAGGAAAGGCACCGAAATTTCCTTTAAAAAGCGAGGCCGGAAGGATTTTAAATACCGGCTGTTTTATCCTAACTTAGACGCTATTTAAGGCAAACACATTATTTCTAAGTCTCTTCTGAGAGCATTTCAACTTCATTAACTTTTTAAATCGAAAAATTATTATTGTATTGAATTATTAATTTTCTCTGCTCTTCAGTTGTCAGGCAACGCCGTGGATGAGAATAGCGACGTAGACACAGTAGTAGGCATGCTCAGCACCGCAGACCTTGATAAAGGACAGACATACAGTTACAGTTTGTTGGACAGCGCTGGAGGAAGGTTTAAAATTCAAGGGAACTTCTTGAAGGTAAGAAAACTGTATAATAGACTATTCTGCTTACTCCGTCTCAATCTACGATGGTGGAAGTTGTCAAATTTCTTCCCGTTGTGTCATGGAAAATTTCATAGTTAAGCTGAAGGACCGTAAGCGGTTAGCAGGATACGGCTTATCTGGGTGAAAAATTGTAGGAGTATGAGATATTTAAATAGAGATTCCGGGATTTCGAACTAGAATTACAGGCATACAAACCAAAGGAATGAACAACAAGATATAGGACATTTAAGCCACAAAATTAATAATTAATAGGTTACGGGATAGTCAGGCCCCCCTCCCTCACATCCCTCACCCCCGTCCCCCTTCCCCCGTCCCGTTAATGGGGCCTCAGGGTTTGAAACTTTCCCATAGAGTGCAGATTTCTCGCTGGAAAACATGTGAGGGAGACCCAAAATGAAAGGTTTAAGAGCAACAAGGCTTCTTGCCCACCTGATTCTTTGCAGCAATGGCTGCTTTAAGCACCGGAACTGTTCGCAACTCTTTTATTTCACTTCACCAACACTCGAGAATAAATCTATATGACTAATTACGTCATAGGTTGGAAGGTCGAACAAGAACTGCATGCTGAACGGAGGTTCTCAGTGTTTCCTGAACTACGAAAGCGTATCCTCCTACTCCATAGTTGTCCGCAGTGTGGACAGCGGCTCTCCATCACTATCGATCAATGCTTCATTTAACATTAGCGTAAATGACGTCAACGACCAACCACGAGGTTTGCAGTTATCCAATTATAAAGTCAGCGAAAATGCACCAATAAATACCATAGTGGGTAATCTTTCCGCCACTGATGAGGACACAGGTCAAACACTCAGTTTTTCATTGGCTGATGATGACAATGGTAGATTTGGTTTGAACAACAACGGTAGCGTTTACAAAGCTAAATCTACTGATTATGAAACAAAAAAAGTGCATTATATCGTAGCAAACGTCACTGACAATGGGCAGCCATCAAAGACGGTGAGTAAATTGTTATACGACAAAAGCCATGTAACCTGTATTATTTTTTATCATCAAATTCATTGAACGCGAACGGTTATCAGCAACACCATTTGGGCGTTTGATTTGACAGTGTAGGAGGAAGTAGGATATCAACAAAAAATATCCTTTTTTTTCTCATTTTTTCGATTTTGATAAATAACTTTAATCAGTAAGTATTCTTTCACTTAAATTTTGGCTTAGTTCTGATTAATTAGTCGTCCACTCTTGCTTTGCGGTCGTTTGATTTTGTGTATTATCCATATGATCAATGACCCAATCAGACTCTACTCGTCCTGATACCATTATTAGTTATGATTTTATCTTTGCTTTTTCCCTAATTTGGTAAATTCAAATTCAAATTCAATGGAAACCAAAAAAGTGAAATCGAAAAAATTTGTCCGACAAAGGAAGAATCGTTATCACGAAGACACTTATGACCCTTAAGATCTAAAAAATAATTCTCCCTTCCATCTGTTAGATATTTTCTAGAAAATAGTCTCCATTTGTTATATCTGTGATTACAGGTCACGTTTTACCACTATCCAATTTTAATTGAGTACCTTGCTTGATAGCAGACAATATACTTACAATTGCGTTTTTTAATCAAGTTATTCACTCGTTGACAGCCTTCGTTCGAAACTAACATTGCTAACAGTCAACATATCCAGATGTAAATAACATATTTTCTCTCACGTTTCACGCAGATGACCAGGAATTTTTCCATTATCGTATTAGACGTCAATGAAGCCCCAGTCTCCATCGAGCTAACTCGAAACAGTGTATTGGAGAATTCGAGGCTTGGCGCGGTCGTCGGCATCTTGTCAGCAAAAGATAAAGACGCTGTACAATCCCTGACTTTTAAACTAGATGATGATTCATCTGGAAAATTTTCCCTTCCATCAAACGTGACTTGTCTGAATTCTTCCCTAAGTGGGACGCTGTGTACTACAAATTTATCGGTTAGCGGTGATATAAACTATGAAGATGAGTCGAGCTTGGACATCATTGTGCGCGTAACGGACAATAAAGGGCTTTTTCACATCGAAATGTTCAATGTGACAGTGATTGATGAGAACGACGCGCCCACGAATGTAACACTGGATGGCAGTGCTTCAGTCTCCTTGGCGGAGAACAGCGAAAACGTTCAAATCGACACTCTACTGACAGACGACGAGGATCAGGGGCAGAGTTTTTCTTACATGTTATTAAGCAATCCTGGAGGGAACTTTGAAATCAGGGGAGAGAAACTGTTTGCCTCTAGAAATGCTACTCTTGACTTCGAGTCATCTCCAAGCTATCACATCAAAGTGAGATCAACTGATAACGGAACTCCTCCAAAATACATTGAGGTAACTCTAGTTATAAACCTACAAGATGTCAACGAAAAACCAACCGATATACAGTTGTCCAACCGCAGCGTCCAAGAAAATCGACCTTCTGGAACGGTGATTGGCCGGTTATCTGTCAGTGATCCTGACAGAAAGCAAAGTCACGTGTGTAGCGTTACTGATTCAGCCAATGGAAAGGTAGGAATAACCAACAACAAACTGACGGTTGGTGGTGCGAGCGTCGATTACGAAGAGGCAAGATCTTTTAATGTGACAGTTCTATGTCGCGATCCAGGTGGCCTAACGGTAGAAACGTCGTTCGTCATTCTCATCCAAGACATCAATGAAGCGCCCACTAACATTGCACTATCAAGCGATAAAGTCCAGGAAAATCAAAAAGGTGGTACTATTGTGGCACAACTCAATGTCACCGACCCAGACAACGTCAAGGCACAAGTGCAAAGTGTTTCTCTCTCGATTTTGTCCTCGGATCCCAACCTACCGTTTCAAATTCGAAACGACGCTCTTGTCACCACTCGAGCGCTCAACTTTGAGAGTACTGCACAGTGGACCTTTAGAATATCAGCAACGGATGATGGAAGACCCGCTTTAACCCGAACAAAAGCCTTCATCATCCTGGTTATCGACGTAAATGATGCTCCAAGTGGATTAACGGTGAGCAAAATGTGTTTGCTTTCAAACGAGAAAATTTCCCCGCGCTAATCACCTGTTACTTCCGTTTTGACAGTATATCAATCAATCACTCGAAATTGTTCGCTCTTTGGAACCAGGACCGACAGATCCGAGTTAATGTTCTTAATATAATTATGCTGATGTGGACTTAAGTAAGAAACTATACCCGCTGACACACAATGTCTCTTAATACCTTTTAACAAATTGTTAAGGAAACCCGAAAAAAGAGAGGTATCTAAGTAAATTTGTTTGAGAATTTTTCTTTCGAAGGGTACAAAAATAATGATTCTCAAGGTGAGATGAGCCATCTCTTTCAGGGTAAGCATTTTCTGTTTGCAAGAGACCACCAATCTTGTTGAAAGATTGGAAATGAGAGCACATCTGAAAATATTAGCCGTTTTCACAATACATTTTCCTCTATCTTCATAGCTCTCTAGCTCCTTTGTGGACGAAAACAGCGACAGTGACACACTGGTGGGGACATTAACAGCCCTTGATCAGGACCCAACACAGAATCACACATTTCAGCTACTAAATAGTGCCTCAGGAAGATTTAAAGTCGACGGTAGCCAAATAAAGGTAAATTTGTCAACACCTTTTTAACTTTGCTTGAAGTCAATTTTTCAAATGTATCTTGTTTAAAGTACAAGAATTCTTAAGAAACTTCAATTCTAGATAGAGAATGAGAATTTTACTGATTCTTCTAAATTTGGAAATTGTGGAGAAATATGAAATCACTTACTTGGTGAACTGTTTAACAGAAGCAGCTGTATTTAATGAAAAGTTTGTCTCAATCAAAATGTTTCACACAATTTCCAGAACTCTCTTTGCCCCGACGTGTGTTCTTGCTATGATGTAGGCATGCACTGCAACGGAAGTAGAATGGAGATTTTATGGAATTCTTCATATTGAAATTTTTATGGGCCCTGAAATTATGTTTGATTTGAATCATCCTTACTTCAAGGTGGCTGTTCCCAACAAGCAATGTCTAAACCAGGGAGGTTCCTCTTGTCTTTTGAACTACGAGGCACGAAAACGTTACGTGATCAGAGTGAAAGCAACAGACGACGGATCACCACCATTATCTTTTGAGAAAGACTTTGGTATTGACGTTCGTGACGTCAATGACAAACCACGTGACTTTCAGCTGTCCAGTAACAAAGTGAAGGAGAACGCCACTATAAACAGTTTGATTGGCCGGTGGGTTCAACATTTGTTTTGCGTTAATTCACTCACTTCGCTTTTTTAAATTACCTCTTCTTTTTAACTTTAACAAGCCAAGAAGAGGATGAAAACTAACGTTATTTTATAATGGACTCAAAGAGGAAAGTTTGAAGACAGGCAAATATAGTTAAAATCAATCCTCAGATACAAAGTTAATTAAAACCGTTTTTAGTAACGGCTTGAAATGTTTATATTGCGAAAACTCCACTCGATTTTAATTCAAGCTCGACATTTGCAGTGACAGCATCTGCAAACGGTGCATATGAACACTGATTATGATCTAATTATATTTTATAGCTTGAGTTAACCCCCCTTGCATCCTAAAATTAGTCCTCATATTCTCCACATCGTTCTTCTTTACATTTCCTCTGGCACTGACGAGGAGAACTCAATTGACATAAGGGAGCTTCTGAAATTGGTGATCATTTTCCTTTTTTCTCAGGATCTTTACATTTGAATCCAGTTCCACTCTGTAAGGAGAAATTATAAGCCATTCAATCTAAGGTGATAAATGCAAGAGAGTATGAACTGCTCAGCTGATATTCTCTTGGTTACAGGTTTAAACTAGTTCGAAATTTGAAAAATCTGTAAATGCTACTATTTCCTCTTTAGTTCATAAACGGCTCGAAGCAGACAGAAAACAGCTCAGTGTTTCCCACTTTTTGAATATCTCATGCTTACATATCCTCTCTGGGGCGAATTTTTCTTTTTATATTATGCTGACAGTTTTTCATCACGCGACGAAGATGTGAATCAAACGCTGCTATATTCACTCAAGAATGATGATAGCGGTCAATTCAGGGTCGACTCTCAGGGAAACCTATACCCAGCCAAAAACTTTGATCACGAGAGTCAGAATAAACACAACATAAGTGCAGTGGTGACAGACAGCGGAAATCCGTCCTTGAAGGTAATTTTCTTGATTAGAAGGACTCAAGTGATGATTGGGCACGTAACGCTAAGTCTCTTTGTGGGAATTAGAAACCTTGTATCATTGCTTAAATTTCAATAAACCCTTCCGCGGTTTTATCGGCCATATTGGTTGGGGGTCAAACAAAACCTCGTTGCGTAGCAACGAGCCATAGAATCTCTTATGATAAGAAGACGCGCATCGCTACCCTCGTTTCAATTTTCGCTTTGTTCAGGAACAAAAATTAATATTCATCGCTGAAAAAGAAGACGGTAATAAAGGCGAGTGACTTTTTCTCCTCTCGGCGAAAAAGCTTTTCTTCTCTGCGTTTTATGGGAACATTGAGATCGTTTTTCCTTGGAAGTGACCTCGCGGCCGACATAATGCCAGAAGGTCAGAGTACAGCTTTTTCGAATGACTTTTTGTATGTAAGTAACTTAACTGTGCAGAGGAAAAATTGAAATAAATGTGTTTACGTGCTCTTCAAACCTTTTCGACCAGACAGGCTAACACACTCTTGAAAAACCAATAACTCGGTAAAGAGAAACCCTTGGTTTAATGGGTTTCGGAGATAGGTGTTCTGTCGGCGGCTGTAACAACGATAGAGGAGATCCGAAAAAATGGGTCATCCACTCATATGTACAGAAGTTATCGTTCCACAAGCCCAAGCAATCATTAATTGAAACATGGTCTCGACAGGTTCAGAAGGGAAGGAAATATTTCTCACTAGGAAAGTCAAGGGAGAGTGTTGTCGTCTGCTCCAATCACTTTCGAGACGGGAAGCCTTCAGTAAGCAATCCAATACCTACTCTTTTTTTGACTCCTTTTGAGCATTCAAATTCTAAGTCACCCAAAAGGAGGCGATTATCAACATTGGTTGAAAATAGTGATATCATCACTGCAAGTGACGAATTGATGAAAAGTGGAGACGATTCCCCAGGATTAAAACTGTGTACAGCCTCTGCACAAATAACCAGAGATGCTGATGTTCAACTCTATACTGGCATGCAAAATACAGATGCTTTCAAAAACTTATTTGAGTACTTATTCCCACCATAAATCCTAAAATTTAAAACTACACAATATGGATGGCTAAAAAAACATATTCTAATTTCTTAACCGAAAGGAGTGCTTTTTAAAATGCCATTCTCGCACCATGGCGGCCACGAGGTCACCTTCAAACAACATATCAATCTGCCCATAAAACGCAGTGATAAATAGGTACTTCGCCAAAAATTCGGCACTTACTTTCAGTAACGCCTTATCTACGTTCCCACCAGATCTTGGAGACGAAAATAAGCGATTTTCCCTTTATAAAGTTACAATATTGAGCGAAGGTACTGACGCGCGTCGAATAATTACAAAAGAAGATATTGCTTGTTGCTACGCAACGAGGTTTTGTTTGACCCCCGAACAATATGGCCGTAAAAACCGTGGAAGGGTCTATTGCCGAAAAAGCAGATAATTTTAGTAAATCGGATAATTTAAACTTAAGTGGGTAAGAAATTGGCTCGAACAGACGCTAAGTTGCGATAAAGGTATCAGTAACTATAAGTGATAACACAATAGGCAAGAATGAATGATTCATTTTGGCCAGACTTTGAAAGGATAATCGCCTGTTGTTGATTTTAGATTTCACCCCATTCCAGTTCTTCCGATTTTATATTTCATACATCTACGGTCAGGAGGCCTTAGACCAATGCAATCCATCTTTACTTTAATCGTGAATTTGCAGGATCTAAATCTTTAAATTTTCCCTTTCTGTTCATTCGTTCCAGATGGAAAAATCATTCATAATTGAAGTTTTAGATGTCAACGAGGCTCCGGTACACATCAACATAACATCTCAAGGAGGCCAGCTGTCTTTCCCCGATGGGCATGCACAAGTTCGCGAAAACTCCCGCTTCGGAACAGTTATTGGAATGCTAGAAGCCTTAGATCACGATGCTAACCAAACTCTAACCTTTAAGCTCGATGATGATGCTGGTGGGAAGTTCACATTGGGTTCTACGGCAAGTTGCCAGACGATTACCAATATCCCAGGGGTGAACGCTAAGTGCACCATTGGTTTCCATGTGAATGGAGATCTTGACTTTGAACTTTCTAGTGAGTATTACGTGACAGTGCGCGTTAGAGATGGCAATGGTCTTTTTACCACTGAGCAGCTCAGAATTAACATCGTGGATCAGAACGATGCACCTGAAGATGTGACTTTGGGTGGAAGCTATTCGGCCAGAGTGTACGAGAACGCGAATGGGTCACTCGTCGGAAAACTGGTGACAAGTGACGAGGACGTTGCGCAGGCACACACGTACGTACTGTCGGACGATGCCGCTGGTCGATTTGTCATCCTAAACGACAAGCTGTATGTCTCATCGGCGGCTAAATTGGATTACGAAGGTCAAAATAATTTCACGGTGAAAGTAAATAGCACAGACAGTGGATCACCTTCTCTTAGTGTAGAACAGGTTTTCGACATCAGCGTCCTGGATGTGAACGAGGCCCCAGCCAATATTTCCCTCGCGCCTGCTAATATCACCGAGAACAGTCAACATGGCACTCGCATTGGTCAATTAACTGTCAGTGACCCTGATAACTATGGGCTACGTGGTACGTTGCAAACACACAGTTGCCAAGTAACCGGTAGCAACATTGGCAAGTTTACCATCCAGTCCAACGTTCTCGCCTTAGGAAGTGCAAGTCTAGACTATGAACTGAAACCGGTTATGCACGTTCAGCTCAAGTGTACAGACAACGGCTCACCACCCATGTCACTCGCGACAGATTTATCCATCAATGTGGATGACGTCAATGAGGCTCCTACAGGCATTTCCCTGTCGAGCAGCGCCATACGAGAAAATCAACCGCCATCTTTGATAGGTTTGAAAATATTTTATTCAATTATAAACCATTTTGTCATGTTATAAAATTAGGGTTTTATTGAAATGCTTTGAGGGTACTTCTTCAAACAAAGAAGTTTGATAACTTTCTCCTCATCAGTTTTCTACTACGAAAACAATAAATAAATTCTTCCAATTGATCACTTTCGAGTCGCCGTTTGGTCCACATTTGAAATAAAGTTGATAAAAGCCGTTTAAAACGGAGCGAAGATGTAAATACTACGATGCTTACGAAAACACGACGGAGGTCTGGGCCGGATCGTCTTCACAACGCGGCCACCCCCCCCCCCCCCCCTGTTTTTTTTTTCTTTTTTTTGTTGTTCACATACTATCGCGGCATTTACTAGCGCGCCCGTTTAACTAATTCAACGCATGGAACAGACTATTTTTTCCAGGTGTCTGAAAACAATATTAATTAACACCTTGTCTGTCGAGTCTATCTTAACTTGACTATTTACCGCATAAAAACAATACTTCTATCGTTTTGAATGTGTTGTCTTTGTCATCATTTTTAAGGATTTTTCTCAACTTCTGACCCGGATAACGCCAATCAACCAACAAACAGGCAAACGTTTACCTATAAACTCATGGGAAATACCACTGGACTTCCATTCGTCATTGACGGCGCTGCTTTGAATTCTACACGAAGTCTAGACTTTGAGGCCCAGCGCTCTTGGAACATCACAGTCCAGTCCGTCGATAATGGAAACCCACAGCTAAGCTTATTAACAATTTTTCTCATCTCTGTTATTGGTACGTTACATTTACCGCTTGCAATCAGTTTAAATAAGAACTGATAAACCTTTTCCTGGCCATGTAATGTCGCGGCTGTGTTGGGCAAGCAGAATGAAGTTTAGGTATTTCGATTGGTTCAAATTTCACTTAGAAAGGATGCTATGCGTTTGGCACGAATGCGGGACTAGGAAAAAGTTTAAGGCCCCATGTCATTCCAATGTCCCGCTTTAATGCAGTCTACCGACTGAGCTCTGGCACGTTAGGCAAAATTTTAAGTTCATAGGTGACAGGTGCCTCACATACCTCTGAGATCGTTGTTGTTGAAAACCTCTTCATTCGACATACCACGATTGTGGGACAAAATCACAGTTTTTTCAAACGGCAGTTTTTTAGTATGGAACAGCTCATGCTTATTTGATCGATTCTCTGTAGGAAATCTCACACAGTCCATAACCTCGTCTGTCTAAAACGTTATCGTCAACGATACGGCGTTCTTTAAAGCATATTTAATTTGGAAACACTATTACAGTTGCTGATGGTAGAAGAGGAGACACAAGACCAACATTTTAATAAGATATGTCTTTTTTCTACGCTTTTCCTGTAGATGTAAACGAAAAGCCATTCAACATTACTTTGTCAAATACTGTCGTCGATGAAAACTGCCCACAGGATACAGTCGTTGGTGACCTCCTCTCCCAAGACCCGGACCGCTCGCAGACACATACCTATACCATGGTAAACAGTGCAGGAGGTAGATTCAAACTCTATGGAAAGCAGGTAAAGGTTGCCATGTCCAATGTAGGCTGCCTTAAGAACGGTGGAGATTTCTGCAAGTTGAATTACGAGAAAAAGCGTTCTTACACGGTGAAAGTACGTGTAACAGATAACGGAAGCCCACGTCAAAGCAGTGAAGCAAGCATGGTGATTTCCTTGAATGATATCAACGACCGCCCAAATGGCTTCAGGCTGTCTAGTCGTACTGTGAAGGAAAATGCAACTATCGGCACAAAAATCGGTCGGTTCACCGCTACGGACGAAGATCAGTTCCAAACGCTAAAGTTTTCGTTGCTTGACAGTGATGGGGGAAGGTTTGCAATTGATTCTACAGGTTATCTGTTCAAAGCAAATAGCACCGATTATGAGACGAGTAAGGCTCACAAGATCGTGGCCCAGGTGTCGGACAATGGGACAGTGCCTTTAAATGTAAGTTCTCTTTTTTTCAGACTTAGGCAAAAATTAAATGTTTTTATCAAATATATTAGTCAAAGCGCCGCAGAAACAAAATCAAAGAAGTCGCGAAGGCTGAGCAGAACATAGGAAAATCACGAGGAGATGAAGGGAGGTTAAAGCAAATTAAAATAAACTACCTGAAGTGCAGGTGACCAAGCTGTGACCAACTTTGTATCGGCCTGGTTGTGAGGGTGGAGAAAAGGATAACGAGCCAAGTGGCCCATCAAGTCGACGCTTAACTTCGGTCTCCGCCGCTCGAAGCAACTAGGAGTATTTCTACTCTCCCATGAATGGGGTGCTAGTCCATAGCGGGGCTTCTCCTCAGTGTTAAACTCGCCGGTACCCATTTAGACACCTGGGTGAAGAGAGGCACTGCGAGAGCAAAGTGTCTTGCCTAGGAACACAACACAATGTCCCTGGCCAGGGCTCGAACCCGGACCACTCGACCCAGAGTCCACCGCACTAACCATGAGGCCACCGCGCCTCTCACCTGAGGGTGTAAAGGGTGGTGCAAAATCGCAGGGCGGTCATCCGAAAACTACGACATATAACATGATCATTTATTTCCTTTCTCAGAAAAACAAGACATTTATCATCGTTGTCGAAAATATTAACGAACCTCCCGTAAACTTGACGCTTACATCATCTTCAGGACAACAGTCATTCCCTGACAACATGCCGACGGTCAACGAAAATTCTGCAGCCAACGCGACAGTGGGGACACTTCAAGCCTTAGATCATGACGAGGTGCAGAACTTAACGTTCTCTCTAGATGACGACGCCAATGGTAAATTTTCTGTGGGCTCGCACGTCACATGTCACAACAACACCGACATTACAGGCGTGAAAACGATGTGCACTGCACTTTTGCAAGTCAGCGGGGATCTCAACTATGAGGAAAGCCGTAATGAAGACATTGCGGTGCGCGTGACTGATCCCAACGGGTTATTCCACATTCAGCCGTTGCAGGTGGCGACTTTAGATGTTAATGACCGACCCAGCAATGTCACTCTCGCAGGGGATGATACAGCTTTTATCAACGAAAACGTAAATGATGGTTATGTGGGCGATCTTGCGACCACAGATGAAGATGCTAACCAAACTCACAGTTACATTTTGATAAATAATAGTGGGTGGAGATTTCGCCTCAGAAACAACAAGATTTACACTTCATCATTCGCAAACTTGGATTACGAAGCAAAGTCGACCTACTCTATTCGGATTCGAAGCACAGATGATGGCCGTCCAAGGTTGAACATAGACAAGACCTTCACAATAAAGGTAAGCCTGTTCAGCTTGGAGATGTTAATTTGTAACACCTTTGGGGGCGGAATTAGCTCGAGTGCTGGAAAATGAAATTCAGTAGTATTCACATCGGCCAATAAGTAGAACGAAAATTATCTCAAAGAGCTAATTACATGTCAAGTAAAAACATGAAAAGTGTTCGAAACCGGGAAATTGCAGGTGAATCCATTTCTCATCCTGATGGGTTTTAAGACCAGAGATGAACTGATAACCTTCTGACACGAATTGCTCGGGCGAAATCGAATGTATTTTGTTTTGGTTTGTTAGATATTTGTTTTTGCTTTAACTTGGTTGTCTTTTAGTTTCTAATGTCATTCTCTTTTAACTTTTTTTTCTTTGATAACTTTGCTTCGAGAGGATAAGGGTCACTAGATTTCCAAAATGATCTCTTTAGATTTCACTGAAATGTCTTACCCTGCGCCTCATGAAGGTGTACTGACTTGACTTGCAAAACTTATAATACCGTTCTACAATTTTTAGGTTCTTGATGTCAACGAACGACCGACAGATATTTTACTACCGTCGAGAGATGTCTTAGAAAATAGTCCCAAGGGTACAGTAGTTAGCAACATATCTGTCTTAGACCCTGACGATATGGGACCTCGAGGACCTTGGCAAAATCACTCATGTAGAGTCCTCAATCCCGTCAGTATTCCTTTTGAGGTCAACGGAACAGACGACTCTTTAGTTGTTGACGGAGATTTGAACTATGAAAAATTGAGTAGTTACAGCATCTATATTCGATGCCATGACAATGAAAATCCTCCTTTATCTGTCGATAAAAACTTCAAGATAAGCGTTATCGATGTGAACGAGAAGCCCTATGACATTACCATCTCCAATAACCAGGTCACCGAGAACGCAGGGATCGTCACAATTGGACGTTTTGATACCGCTGACCCGGACAATGAGCTGACTGTGGTGCAAACTTTTACATATACCATAGAGGCTGCCTCTGGAAGTGTCCCTTTCGTTGTTGTCCGAGGCGTACTTGACACTACGCGTAGTTTGGACTACGAGACAAATTCGACTTGGTCGCTGACTGTCAAATCTACGGATAACGAAGGTTAACATAGTTATTTGTATGTAAGTAAGGAGAAAAAAAGCGCCCTTGCAAAATCAGCTGGGATGAGCCGCAAAGAGTCTATCAGAAACAACAATTAGGTCCATTTTAACGGCTAGGACACTATTATCATTTTTGTATGAAAGGCTTTGTTGTTACCTACTCGGAAAATGAGTTCTCAAATCATTCGTCTTTATGAGAGAGCGTACAATCTTAAGTTTTCCGATCAGCCTGGTTGATTATCAGTAAAACTCAGTCTTACAATTTTTCTTTCAAATATGTTTACTACTCGTTATGTGTCTGACATTCAGTCGTTTTTAAAATATATCTGATAGCTAAAAAGGCTTAAGGTTATCGAACTGAACTTCCTCTCTTTATGCATATTGTAACTCTCTGTAGGTCTCACTTTGACGAAGAACTTTTCAATAATCGTCAAAGACACAAATGATCCCCCCACGGGCATTTCAGCTAGCGGTCCACTAAGTGTGAATGAAAACAGTCAACCTGGAGAGTATATAGGAAGTTTGACGACCGCTGACCAGGATGTTGGACAGACGCACCAATACCAAATACTTAATGTGTTCGCACATGGGCATAGGAATCAAAGGTATGCCGAACCCGTGATGAGTGTCTAGCTTATCAATGTTAGTGGCGACTGCACTTGGAACTAAACACAATGTCTTTAGAATGAGTTAGTGTCGAGATGAATAAGCGCATAAAAACGAAAGGGCTACCTTACGCAATCTTAGCGTAGACCTTTTGGAGTACTGAGGTGTTTATAAAGGACAAGCTTACATGGAAGTTCTTGCAAGAAAGCTTCTTTCCTACTTCGTAATACTTGTTACTTGCTCCGATTGTGCAAAAAATTTGATGATTTATTTTTGATATGATATTGTCTTTTTTTTCGTAATAATTTCGCTCTTTTTTACCGTCATTTTCACGCTATAATTTCCCTTTTGTTGCAGTGGTTCATCAAATCTTCATAACTTGTTTGCCATTGAGTCGCCGTCTGGCAGAATAACACTACAAAAGCCAGGGCTCGATTACGAGCTGTATGCCAACTACACAGTGACAGTGAACAGTACAGACAGCGGTTTCCCATCGTACTCTACTCTGGGCTCGTTTATCGTTAGCGTTAATAACATAAATGAACAGCCCCAGAGCATGTCCTTATCTGGAAATCAGGTTAGTCGGAACGAAATAGAAAATTGTGGCCATATCTAAGTGACAGAATGCTAAACCAATAGTATTTGCACCGCACTTTGGTGATACTAATCTTAAAGCCAGGCTCATACTCGCAGGGTGCAGGAGGCTTGTCACACGGAAACCTCCATCTGGTATAACGTCTCAGCAACGAATATTTTGTAGTTCTGTTGGTGGAGCATTTGATTACAAAGTTGTGCACCATTAGCTTGAATCCCTCACCGCTCGATCCCAGGGATATGGCGAGGAAGTTAGCATTTTAAGGAATGCTAGAAACTTTCGTTGCAATCCACGCCTCCTTTGGGTGTTTTCAAAGATTGTGGACCACCCGTCTCCAGGCTCTCCTGTTAAGAGTAAACTGAAATCCCCGCCATCAGGAGAAAGTTTAAATCTCTCGTACCCTTGTGAGATGTGTAAGGTGCAGTGGCCTAGTAGTCATTGCACTGGACTCTGGGTCGAGAAGCCTGGGTTCGACTCCTGGCCAAGTGAATTTGTCTACGACTTGTCTAAGTCATATGCAATAAAGCTCTTAAGGAAAAAAAAAAAAAAAAAGGAAAGAAAAAGAAAGAAAAGCTGCAACCCCAGATTTACCCATAATGGTAATAATAATAATAATGTAATATATATATTGAGCAAATTAACATGTTGATATGATCAAATGCGCATCACAACACTTTCCGGGGGACTTTGGCCAGACTGCATCAGCAGTTTACAGACAATCGAAGGAAACTTATTTGAAGATGCCCCCTCCCCCCTCCCTCCCCCCCAATTCCCAGTAAACAGGCCAGACCACATTACAGTAATCTCGTGAGTGGGTTCTTTAACGTCCCCTGCCTAACCAAATTAACTAATTAATAGATGCAGGAGACGGGACCTACGGTTTATTCGTCCTTATCCGAGAAGACTAGAATATCTATCCATTTCTTATTAAAGAAAGGTAGCGCATTCTCCTCAGTTATTTTAAGACCCTGAGTGTTGATCCGGCCGGGGCTCGAATCATCGACCTCGACCTCCCGCACAACAGTCCAGCGCTCTAACCAATTGAGCTAACCGGATTCGGGGAATGGGGTTTTCAGTTGACCAGGGCATACATTTAACATCCCTCCTTCTTTACTACTCAAGTGGGGCACTCTTCACTTATCTCATTTTAAACTAACCTATGTCGTGACATTTCAGGTGCCCGAAAATAGCCCAGTTGATACAGTGGTTGGCGACTTTTCAGTCTATGACCCGGACAACATTCACCTTCCTCTACAAAAGTTTCAATGTTCTGTGATAACTGGTGGACCATTTAAAGTAAGTATCAAATTAAAATGAATATACTTGTATTCATTTATTTATTCACTGAAGAAATACTTCTGTGTTCTGCAATAGTCCTTTTTACAGTTGTGGGCTTGGTGGCCAAGCCTTTGAACTGGAGTGAGGCTTAGGGTGACCTTGTTATGATAGAGATGTTGCTGCTTTTCAAATGCAAATTACTTTGTTATCGTGCTAACTAGATACAGGTCTCTATCTCAACAGGGTCACCCTTAGCCTCACTCCTGTTCAAAGGCTTGGCCACCAAGCCCACAACTCCAAGGGTGCTCATCAGTTGTGCGCTAAGGTTGAAACAAATAGAATAGTGACTACATCATTATTACGTCAACATGTCCAGTGCTGTTCTCAATAGATTCAACATTTATTTTCCAGTCAGACAAAGAAATCACGAACTTTTCGTAGTTTGTATTACAGAGCGTCAAAGAAAGCTTCCTGAGTAAATCCTACGACTGTTCCTCTTCTCTCCACCCATCAGTTTAAGCGTCTAACGGCAAATTATCGGCTAGAATAACAACCGGCTTTATCGGCAGCTTTCCTCGTTAGAAAAAATCTACTCTGTTACGACAGTTATTTACTTTTATCAATCGAATGTCATTCATGGAAGTTTTTTTTCTTCTCGTTTAAGTTATCTCTGCTTTAAACTTGATTGCAGGTTGTGAAACATTTGACTCTGGTAGTTTCAAAAGACACCCTGGATTATGAAACAGTAGACACATACATAGTGAACGTAAGTTATCCATGATTAGCTAGTCTGACCAGTGTGGATTTTTTAAGTTTGATTGTATGTTATTCATGAAGTGTAACACGCATGTGTAGCCAGGTTGCTTTAACCTTTTCTGTTTGTACAATAATTCAAACTTTATTGCAAAACAAAAAATTGAAAAGAAAAAAATCCATAATTTAGTCATACTGAACATCCGGCGCTCTACAGATTCACAACTCAAACATGTTTTATCTTAGAGGCACAACGTCGCAATTTTTGCAGTTCTTTGTTGCGACGTGCAAAATCTATATTACCTTGAACGCAAGGCTAAGAAAATGACAAACTATTATGAGACAATATTATGGAAAGAATGAAACAAAAAAGAACAGAATCGAGAAGATTTTCGCGGAATACAGATACAGGAGTGAATCCTTTCAATCTTACATATTTGTTGATATCCTTCCACAGGTCACTTGTACAGAGCTGTTATTCAATCCCTTCTCTATCTCTTCACTGTTTGTTATTGACATTCAAGATGTGAACGAGGCTCCCTACAATCTGACCATCACCTCCCCCAAAGTGAGCGAGAACGGACCTCCTGGAGATTTTGTGGGCACACTCAGCGTTCTTGATCCTGATTCACCGGTTAGACGGTTGCTTCCAAATTCTTTTTTTTTGTTTTCTTTGCCGTAAACCAAAGTATGTATCGATAGTATAAGAAAGTCAAACACCATTTGAATTTTAGAAAAAAGGAAAGTTAATAACTCGAAGGAATTGTTACCGTTGCCAAGTCGAGTGTTCTCTAAGACTCAACTTCCTTTATTTTACAATGGAGTTTTTATTACTTTGTGTACTTGTTTACTTGAAGTTTGTTTATATGTTTTGTTTTGTTTATTTTTTCGATTGTTTTTGTATTTTACCAACCCTTCAATTAAAACTTCTGTCAGCTTTAATTTGTAAGTAATTTTCCTTTACTCTGTTAATTTTCTTCCACACAGTTGAGTGGAAAAGCCAATCTATCGCTTACTTTAAAAGACCAGACACCAGGCCCTGTGGCGTTTACGCTGAACGGCACTAGACTGGTAACAACCAGAAAGCTGAATTTTGAAACTCAAGATTCTTACAAGGTGACAGTTGTTGCAACAGACAGTGGTAACCCACCACTCAATACCAGTCTCACTTTTGCAATTCAGGTAAGAAGAAACCCTAGATATTCTCAAACCTTGCGTTCAGGTAATCGTTAAGTCTCCGAAGTGATTCGCATAAAGCTCCCCATTAAAAATGTGTAAAATATCAAGCGAACTGGTGATGAGAAGATTCAAATTTTGATGTATACCACACAGATGAATAATGCTTCTTGCTCGCGCTGATTGGCTGGTTTGGAAGTGATTAGCAAGTGCTATTCACCTCCTAACAGCCGAAGAGTAAAAAAATCGTGCGCTAAGGTTTAAATATCCTACCCTTATTTTGTATTTTGACAAAAATAAACTCTTCATTTGGTTTCTGTGAGGTATATACTAAAACAGTTATTCACCTCAGTGACCGTGAAATTGATGGATAGTTTCCTCGGTGAATAACCCTAACGCGAAGATAAAGCCAGTCTTTGAACTAATTTACAAGGAAATTTTCAGTAGTTAAAGAAAAAAATTATGAAGAGATCTTGGAAATTACGCCATTCAATGTTAATTCATATTTTGCAGTAGATAAAACGATAATCAAGTGTAAATACACTTAATTCTGACGAGATTTCCAACCGCAATTTCTGTCCTATTGCTTGAATTTATATTAAGAATTCTCCGTGGTCTTAACAATTTCAATTAATTTTAGGTGGTTGATGTAAATGACCCGCCCACTTCCGTCAGGCTAGTATCAAATGGTATTTACGAAAATGCAACCGCTGGTACTATCATAGGAGTATTGCAGGCTACAGACCAAGATGCAGATCAAAATCATACCTTTGTGGTCACTGGTGACGGTTCAGGTATTGACGACTTATGCAATGAATCTGTTCTATTTAATTATTACAGTTAAACTCGAGTTCCACAAGAGTCAACATTTTAATATTCCCCTAGTATTCCTTAGTAATTTGTACTTCCCTTCACGAAAAAATGATGGAAGTTGAGAATCGTTTTTAAGCCAATAAGGGATAATAAGGATCCTTCGACAAAGTTAATTCAAGTAAAAACGTCGTCCGACTAGTATTGTGTTTAAATTACACGTGAGCTAGCTCGGTCAGATGAGACGCGCGGAATAACGTACGAACGAGGCATACTGAGAGGTTGTCAGAGAAACGTGAACATACTGACTAATCGAACGCTAAGCACAAGCTACAGCTGCGCATTTTGCCTCGGTCATGGCCTTATACACCGAATGCAAATATGGCGTCCAATTCGAATTCCCATTGTTCTGGACTCACTAGCCTCGTCTTCACGTGGAAATACAAAAGGATTATTACAGGTGTGAGAGGCTAGTCAGTCCAGAACAATGGCAACTCAGATTGGACGCCATATTTGCATTCGGTGTATTGGCTAATCGGGAAACTGACAAATGTGTTCAAAATATCAATCAGAACCTAGTCACTGGAATTTCGAAACAGCACGTGTCTATCTCTGTTAGAGCTCTCGCACATGTTATTAGTGTCAACAATGTTCTCGATACCAGAACGTTCGAATAAGCAGGAATAACTCGTCAAATAAAATTATTTATTTCAAGCTCAAAACATCACAAAATCAAGATGGTCGCCACAGAAAAAAAAAAGTACCGAAGCTTGCGGTCCCCAGAGGCAAAACCACGAAAGGGCGGGAAAACGAGTGATATTTGAATAAATTCTTCTAACAAACAATATAATATCATTTTTAGATTGGTTCACTGTTAATGGAAGCAACCTGCAGCTCGCAAGCACTCCACTGAATTACGAAGCCACACCAGTAATGAACGTAACTATCCTTGTTACAGACAATGGCTCTCCCCCTCTTTCATTCAAGGTTGGTTCAATTTACAGAATCACAGTGTTGTTGTTGCTTTTCTTTATGAGCCTCAAGTTTTGCTATTACTGATATCTTTTGATTTATGCAATTGAATTTCAGGATAATGTGAGCGTTACGGTGCTCGACAGCAACGACCACCCATCGGATATAAACTTTACCTCATCCCTCTCAGTAACTGATAACACATCGTTCCAGATCGTCATACCCGAGAACAGCCAGGGTGGAACTTCGCTTGCCAACTTAAGTGTCGTTGACGAGGACTCTGGTCAACAACACAATTGTAAACTTCTCGCTGGGAGGAATGATTTCATTATTAGTTCTGTGTCTAAATCGAGGTCAGAGATTACCCTGAAGGAAGGCGTTGAATTAAACTACGAAACTCTTTTGGATACTTCTCTTAGAGGTAAGAAACGGTCTTTCCTCTGATACAGAATCTGCTTCGAGTTTTTTGTCAAACTTGGCCTTTTGCTTTGATGGTTTCTTTGTTCATCAAACGCGAGGTACAAGAAACCTACTCCTGAGCCGGGACGAGATGCCTTGATACAAAAAAGCTTTAAAAATGAGTTCAGCGGGATTACCATTGTAATAAAGTCTCCAGGGTGTATCAAGTCTCAATTGACCAATACGAAACGACCAGTATGATTGCTGCACTTAGTATCATATCGATTATTGGGAAAGCGGACTTTGCATGCTTCAGCAGTACATGAGATATTTTATAGGCAATATTTATAAAAGTGTTTTTTTCCTTATTTCAGTATCAATTGAGTGCCGAGATAATGGCATTCCCCCATACTCAATACAAAAGAACCTCAGCATTCATGTGTCTGACGTCAACGAAGCACCATACGATATCCGTTTAAATGGTTCGACTGTGGTAGAAGAGAACGTGCGTGTTGGTTACCCTGTGGGATATTTCACTTGTAAGGACCCGGATAGAGGACAAGTTCATGTGTTTACTGTCATCGGAAATTACTCATCCGTCTTTGAGGTAACAATTGCAAAATTACCCTAATAGTTCTCATCTTGGTTTAGTTATTTGGCTTCAGAACGATAACTTATGCTTTTGCCCGGTTTTTTTTCGGAATCTCTTTCCCCAAGAAAAAAAATTGAAGGTAAATAATGGAAAAAAATTTCCATTATTTGGGCTAAGACCAAAAAGTTGCATTTTATTTTTCTCCCACTCTTTCCCATCCTATTTTTTTTTTGTCAGGAGCACACATTTTTCATGAGCTTCGCCAGTGACTATCTATAGAAACTTATTTCCCATGCAGAATTTTTTAACTGTATGGTTCTAGACTCCCATAAATTAGTTTAAGGAAGATGATCAAGTTGCGATTTCTCAATTAAAAGCCAATTTCCTCGGAGTTCTTATTTTATAGTGACGAAGTCTTCAAAATAAACTCACCACGTGAGAATTGAATAAAGGTGATGATCGGTGTTAAGTATTCTAAGGCTTCAAGAAATTTTTTGGCTCTGTTTTTGAACAAGGGCCTCGGCATTAGAAGGAAACGTTAGTGCAGCCCAGAAGAAGATTGCTTTTGGGACATGCCTCTTCTTAGGGATGCCTTCATTCATAGGGCCCTAACCTCATTCAGACTGAAATGAATTTTCCTACGAGTTCCGTATATATAACCTTCACCGAGGAGACAAATTCATTTGGGCGGCGCTTTTTATTTCCTACTACTGAGGGTGACCCTTACTAGAGGTTCCATTGCACTAGATCTCCGAAGTGATATCAAATACGGTTTTGTTGCAGGTAAATAACAGTTACAACCTGATCGTCAAAGACCCTTCTCATTTGGACTACGAGAATCTTCATCCATATCTTGTCCTCACCGTCGCTATTCAAGTCACAGATAGCCCTACAAACGGAACAGGAGCTCCACTGAAAGCCATCGGTAACGTCACCATCAACATAACTGACGTCAATGAAGCACCTCATAACATCCAACTTGTTCCCGCTAACGTTACCGTCCCTGAAAATGTTTCAATTGGTCACTGCCTTGCGCAGATAACATCACGAAACCCCGAAAAATCGCAAACAGTAGTTTATAATCTTCTCAACTACCAGAGTACGTTTTCAATAGAAGATGTTTGCAAGGATAATTCTTCCTCTGCTTGTTGTCAAGAAGACGGGTTACCTTATCTGATTGTGAAGTCGCATCTTAGTTACAATGATTACACGATACGAGGCTACCAAATTCTGATAGAAGCTGAAGACAACGGAATTCCTCCACAAACATTTAACGAGACGGTTCAAATTCACGTGACCAAAATTGACCCATGTCCCCAGGCTACTTGTCACGTGGACGCCACATGCAGCCGCGTTGACTGGCAGAATTACACCTGCGTTTGCAATGCAGGCTATACAGGAGACGGCTTCAACTGCCAAGAAATAGACGAGTGTAACGCTACCTGCACAGAAGTAAACGAGTGTAACGCCAACCCGTGCAGAAATGGTGGCACGTGCCACGATTTCGTCAATTACTACAACTGTACATGTCCCAGCGGATATGATAATGATACGGACTGCACATTTATAAATTTTTGTCTTTCAAACCCGTGTAAGAATGGTGCGAGTTGTGGCCCAATCCTGAATGGATACAACTGCATTTGTCCATGTGGTTTCACTGGGAAAGACTGTGAAACGAATATCAATGACTGCGTGAATCCTAAAAAGTGCTTCGAGGGAAGTTGTATTGATGAAATTTGTAAATTTACTTGTGAATGCAAACCCCAGTTTTTTGGTCCTCAATGTCGAAGGAAGAAAGGCGAGTGTACAGAAGAATCATGTGAGAAACAAGAAATCTGCATACCACGAAACTTAGAAAGGTACAACACTACACAATGTGTATCTGTCGATGTCGTTGTGTCGTTACCATTTACAGAAAACAATATCTCTGACCCACATTGGCAGTACCAGCTTGAACTTTGGTTCTCTACAAATAAACTAAATTTTTCGCTAGGAGAAATTACGAATGACGAAGATAATACAGACATGGTTAGTGTAAGAGACGTTTTCGTTATAAAACCGAGCTTAGAATCTCAGTCAAAAGTAAAAAGAAGCTTACTCGAGGAAAACCCCAATACGTTAGACTTCGTAGTACTTGTCTACTCAAAAGAACAGGGAAGATATCTTGGTGTTCCACAGAATACCGTCTTGTGCAGCATGAACAATATCTGTGTCGCGCACAAATACACCAGCACTGAAACAACGGATGATTTTGAGTACAAACTTTGCAGTGCAACGGCTATTAGGGTGAAGACGAAGAAGATTCCATCGTGCGCTCCTGATGACCCTGGGGACAGGCACCTTCGAAGGCAGCCACATCAACCGAGGATGAGCTTATATTACATCACCGCAGGTATTGGAGGGATCTTTCTGATCGTTGTTATCACAGGACTGATCCTGTGCAGAAGAAACATCCTGATTGCACGAGAGCGCAAATTTATGAAACAACACCGGTATAGGGAGAGAAGAGACACCTACACCGACAACATGCACAGGCATCACAGGGCTAACCAAGAAACAGAAACCGTAGGAACTCTGAGCCCGGTATACGGAAATGAGGAGCAGGAGGTTAAACACCAGGTAGTTACGCGGCAAATAAATGTGACGGACAATCCGCTCTATGAGGCTCCTGGCGAAATCAAAGTCAAGCGTTCGGAATCTACTCGTGGCTTTGACAATCCAATGTACGTAAGTTTCCAACCGCCGCAGTCGGACGATAAGAAAACGGTGCGAGAGGAAGAAGCCGAGGAAGCCCACACTGCTGTTGGATTCGCGAATCCCATGTTTGCATCATACAGACAGGTGGGTCTGGGATGCTTGTGCAACTATGGTATTTTCTTAGGTGGTGTTGTGCCACCTGGTCTCCAAATTTCACCCTGTTTTGAAGAATATTTCGTACCCAAAATGATACCCCTTTCTAGAAATAGTTGAATTAGGTACGCAGTAGTTACCCAGTAGTTACCGCTTAATAATCTCTAGTGTGCATCAACTGTACCAGATTAAAATGTTGGACACCTTTTCAGGAAACGTCTGCGGATGTTTCAGAGATATACCCTCCTCCATGTGTTTCCAAGGTGACCTTGAATATCTTACTGCCAATCGAACAGCTAGGTTCGGTTGTTACTATTTGAAATTTCAATGTACTTTATTTGACTTTTCGTAGGAAAAGAAGACATCGGAACAGAAACAAGACGACAGCGGCATATACGCTGTGCCAGTTAAACCAGACGAGCCAGTTAAACCAGACGAGCCAGTTAAACCAGACGAGCCAGTTAAACCAGACGAGCCAGTTAAGTGGGAAAGGAAAACGCCGATCTATGAAACCCTCACGAAACCAGCCAAACCGCCGGTTAACGAAGAACCTGTTGTTAGCGGAGGGCCCGGGTTCTTTAACCCTATGTACCAGACCCGCAGGGAGGTGGAAGAATTTCCCTCTGATATATCCAGCATATTTGCTCCACCTAGTCAGCCAACGGGGCAACCTCTTGATGACGATCTGGGGCAGAGTGACTGTTGAGTTTCTTTTTTCGTAGAAAAGGGCAATTAGATGATCCTCAGCTTTAAATAGAAGCTTGTAGTGTTTTAACCTTTGCGATTGTTTTTCATTCATTTCCACTTACTTTCCTTGTCTCTAAAGGAATGCGAAGAGGAAAGACTGAAATCTTTGTTCCACCCTAAATTTTTGGGAATTGTTTTTCGCACTAATTTTTCCCCAGTGTAATCAAACCAATTCATCTATTGCCATTTAGATTTGCAAGGGATTTACCGTCAAACAACACCAAGTTCCTAGTATCACTGCGTGACTTGGAAAGGAGCTAAAATTTGGTAGTGCAGTTTTTTGGAATTTCCCTTACCCAAGGCACAATTTTATTTCACTAGTTCGCCATTTTAAACCCGTTTAATCCTCTGCTATCCAAAATCTTTCTTAGTTTGACATCACCCAATTTTATTTTCTCATAGGTTACTAATGATGTTTTGTCGTTTCCTTTTAAGTTGAAATATGTTTCGAAATATTTTACAAACATTCTCAGTTAATCCTTGCACTCCCTGAGATGATCATTTAGCTATATTCTCCCAACAGTTTTAAAACACTGTGAAGCAGACAGGTGATGGGAGCCAGGACAATTACATAAATTATGTTGTCTCGATGTAACTCCAAACCCTCATAAACAGCCAACAAAGAAATGTGCAATGACCTGTTGGGAGAATTGGCTTTTAGATCTTGGGAGTGAAAGGGTAAACGCGGAGTCAATGAAATTTCAAAAATCTGAAAAGTAATGACGAGGTCCGGAAAGAGGGAGAGAGAGAAAGGGAGATAGAGACTGCGTTTCTCGTATCTCAGAAGTTAACCTACCACGTCCATCTTTTGATTGTGAAATTTTCACGATCGGTTCATTTTCAAAGAACAGCCCACTTCATTTTATAAATGTAGCAATGAAATTATTTACAACTCCCTCTGAATTATCAGATGGGTTTTGTTTTATTGGCGTATCAGTAGCCTTGCATTGGTCAATTAACAATACCATCTCTTCACGACTGATTGACATAGGCAGCCAATTTTCTTAAATTTTGGATAGCTTGTGTTTTTCTTGGTTAAGTGCAATGGACTTAAGTGGCTGATCATCGCCAATATTTTTGCTTTTGCTTTCCAAATTTCCGTCATTTCAAATTTCAATTATTCTTTATTCATTCACTTTCGTGACGACCTTCTTTTGAGAGGGGATAGTGAATGCAGTCTCAATTATTATTCGAGAAATTTAAAAACAATCATTTACGAGGGACACCCGTCCTCTCCAACTTGATTTCAAGGGAATTTAATAGTTATGTTAGGATTTAAATGTAAGGTATCAGATTTATTATACATATACCAGTTCTTTATTGATTATTGATAAATGTCCATATGTTAATTTCGTAATTCTTTACAAGTTATCTTTACATTTAAGATTACGAATAGTAAATGTAACTTCTTATTCCTCATTTAATCAGTTTTAAATAATATTCGTGAAAATATCAATCACGTTCAAAGAGACGTTCGTCAACTTTAAATTGCATGTTCAAGAATTCGATTGAGTGATTATTTCATTGTGATTAAACTGATTTATGGCAGTACGAAAATATCTCTAAATAAGTACATCCAATGCAAGACAAATAATTTTTTTCCGATTCATTACAGATAAGTATGTTTACTATTAAACTATTTTTCATAGAGTAAATAGCTTGCATAATTTTACACACTGAAGATTGAGAATGATTTTTCCATGAAGTTGAAATGCTTTTCGGCACATTTACTGTAGCTCTCTGAATGAAATACAGCGTTGTAATAAAAAGAACTTGGCATCTAACTATTTTTGTGTTACGCTTGAGTTGGGTCTCTGGATTCCTTTCCAAGAACAGGTTCGTTGTTTTGTTTGTCTTTTCCATGTCAGGGAGAAACCTGTCGCCTGATTTTGTTGTTGCCTTCTTTGTCGAGCGAAGGCAATTGTCTTCCATTGAAAATAACTGCGGAACATGACCAGATTTAAAAAAGGTATACCACTTGACAATGGCCGGGCTTTTCAGTACCTAACTATTTCTTATACTCGACGTCATCAATAAGGGTATTTCCAGACTTTACTGTTTGTAATCATTGGGACACCTGCAATCCCACTACTAAATCCTAAGGTAGGAAAGTTTTCATCGAATTCTGGGTCTATTTCCTCAGCAAGGCCGCGACTTAGTCGCTTTTTAGCAATGTTTATTCCCCTATCAGGGTCAACAAGGTCTTTATCGAGTCCATTTTTGATATAGTCATTAATCCTGAAAAATAAAGGACAAAAGCGAATTTAAAAGGCAAACTCAGCACGATTTTGTCGAAATTTATTTGATCTCGGCTTTCTACATTGCCCAATCATATTCTGCTAATGATCTGTCGAAATTTCCATTCAAGAGGGTTAAAGATAACTAAACAAACAGTGTTGACATCAAGCTAAAATACTTTATCACAAGTTCTTCTCGTTTGCCACCAACTTTCGCTCCACGGCAGCTTAACCATGGCTTTAGAACGTTAATGGTACATTGCTCAACAGGTGTATTTAGTTTTGCGCCTGGAATATCATCGTTTAGTAACAGGCTCGTAATATTATCTTTTTCTACCAATAACTCTGTCATGATTAAAATTCGCGGGCTATTCCTGCGTCTCCAAAAACAGCCCTAGGGTGCTTCGCGTGTTAAGTTCCGCCCCAGTCTCCCGTTGAATTCTGGAAAAGCCAATTTTCGCATGATTCGAGACTCTCCAAGGCATGGATGCTCGTTTGTTTCATTTCTTTGACTCATGGATCTCGTCAAGTCGCCAACCGGAAGATGTAGCGGCCAATTTTAACGATTATTGAAATAAGGTATCTATATCTCCTGAAATTAAACAATCCCCATCCATGCTCTTGTAACTGCTCTACGGACATGCTTTTTCTGGGAAAAGAAAGTGTCAGCATAAGTACCAACCTGAGGAAATTTTTCTCAGGTCTCACGGGAGAGTTTCATTTCCAAAATTTACTTGGGAGTAAATTGGAAGGTAAGACCTAGTCCCCCTAAAACTGGCCCCTGCAGTTCCCCAAATCCGCCTGACGGCAGAAAAAGGGCTATTTCCTCCACCTACACGAACAAGTTCGATACTCGCTTTTGGGGTTTGACGCAACTAGGGTGGATTTCTCTTAGCCGAATCTCCCAAGCTGCTCGAGGGACTTCAAAACTTTTTTTAAATTCTAAATTAAGTCGAAGAAAACTCTTAAGTGGAGGGATACGACGTGTGAACTTATCATGAGCACGTCACAAATGACTTACTTGCTCAGGAGAACATGATGTTTTGAGTGAAATTACGCACCTTTTTGGAGGCGAATTAAAATTCTCCCAGGTACTTTTCCCAAATTAAACAATGGCTTCTATTATTTATCATTTATTTTTTTAAACTACATATATATATAATCTTTTTTACAACGATAACTTTAAACCATGTGTAGGGGCACTTTAAAGCTAGTCTCTGGTATCTTACATTCTTTTAAGATTTATCAACCCACCCTCCTTCCCAGGCTCTCTCTCTTTCCGTTACTTCTCACTCGCTCAAGCTCGAGTTTTCCAAAGTTCGTCATCTACAATCCGAGTAAATCGTCTCCATCCATAACCTCCTCTTTCTTTTGTAGATTATTTTTTGCACGTAGGTGTTTTTCTTTCTCACTAAACCAACATTCGATGCTTTCTTTCACAATGGCAATGATTTTTCTCGCCGTCTCAAAGATCTCATTACATGATGACATTACCATTTTCACAAATGACGATTCTCCTCTTAAGAGCAAGCTTTCACTTTCGTTTGCCGCGAAAATCTTAACATAGAGATATTAAGCAGCAAGCGTCCTCTGTAACAATGGGGTAGCTTAGACTAAGTACATGAACATGAACATGAACTGGTTCTTTATAAACAAAACACAAATTCATAATGTTCGTGTAATATTTCACTTACAAACGTTCTGACCGGCAACAATGTTTATTAAGCCATCACTTCAGATGCCCCATGGAAAAGAAATGACTGGATGTGTTTTCATTTTGTTGGAATCTTTAGACATTTTTCTCTTCTAGTTTTACACTTTTGATCCTTTTAACAATTAATAACTAACGCCTATCATAAAGGCTACCATTCTGCTTCACCATTTGCCTTTTGGAACACATAGTCTTTTCCTTTCAGATTCAGAATTCCGTCTTTCAGATGGAACTTCCACTTGTTTCGTGCGCGTGAAATCTGAAAGCAAGGAATCATAAAGTCAAGCAAAGAAATCTTCCTTGCAGATGAAATGTGATGATTTAGGCAATTATAGAAAAGAAGCCTGGTAACAAAATTCAGACTTCGACGGGATTCGAAACCGTGTCAACCAGATGCTAAATGGGCGCCACCATCGACTTAGCCTACAGAGCAGGCGCAATTTAGGCGAGCGAGAGCTCAGTATTTTTTTTAGAAAAACATGGCCGCTACCTGATATTAATGGAAGCTGAAGGCTGGGGAGAGAAAGAAATTTGTACCAGAGGGGTGAGTGACGGTCAGAAATAAGGAGAGGGGCTGTGGTGGGGGAGTGAATACTTCTCGCCCTTCCCCCGTCCCCTACTCCCAACATCCACTCTGACTCCAAATCAAACAAGGCGTACGGATGAACGATCACGAGCTTACAACGTTAACTCGCCGTAATGATATAAGACGCCTGCACTACAGGCTATTACCAACTGAACTACGAAGTCACACGTTAGAAGCGAAGCAAGTTTTTTGAGGGTTCCTCTTTCCCGTAAAGGATTCTGATCAGAACCATAGAGTAAAGGTTACAAGATTACAGTCTGCTCAGCGGACGCTGCATTGGGATAAACGGAGTCTGCACTAAACCTCATATCCAAGAGAAAGCTCGTTGTTGAACTAAATAAAATAAATAATAAATAGACTTTTCACTATTGCTGACTGCATTGTTTGAGAACAATCATCTCACATACCTTGTCAAACTGACACACGACAACGTTGTCTGTGTCAAACAAATCCGTAGGGTCATACTCTGACACGTCAGAGTAGAAGGACTCCGAAAATACGGTTGTTAAAAGGTACATCTGCAGTGTTTAAGTCGGTCCCTTCGGAGCGCAGATGAATGACTATAAGCAGTACCTGGTGAAATGAACTACTGACATTCGATCAGTTGAGAGTATAACGCTAAGTAGTTGTAATGGAAAATTTCTGTTGCAAACGCTTTAAAATTTTCCAGCGATCATATTCCATACGTAACAGAAGTTTTGTTAGACAGTTGAAGCTATCACAAAAGGTGTTTTAAGATTTTTTAGCTAACCTGTTATCAAATGGCTACCTATTGACCAAAGATGTTTTAAAACATGCACTAAACAACCAACTCTTTGTGCAAAAAAGGGATGAGTATTATCTGTATGTTAGAAACGAAGAGTGTCATAATTTCTTAGCCGGTATCCCCCTGAAACAAGTTCGTATCCTCAATTGTTGTTCCTCAAGAAGTTGAATTACCACAAACTATATCTTATTGAAAATGTTAAGTACTAAAAGATTTAAAAGAAAAGAATAAGCGCTTTTTCATTACAGATAAAACAAGCATTCCATGTGTTCAAAGTTGTTGAAAGTCTGCCAATGCGTTTCATTAGGCATCTAATAAGTGTCCAACTGCGGGAAGTGATCTGATTCTCTTGCGGTCGGTGAGAAGCGACCTTTAGCTTGACCTTGAGAATCATGTGCTTGACCATTTATGATACCCCACGGCTATGACAAATAATTAAATCATTTTAATGAAATGACTAGCACACTAGTCTATTGAGATCTACGATTTTTTGCAGAGTTCGCCAAGCAAAAGAAAGATCTGATACTTGTTTTCGTTTAAGTTAATAGCACAGAATGTTCCTTATCAGCCTACCTTAATCAAGAAATCGTATATTCTGTAGTTAAATGGTGATACATATCAAGCGTATTAGATATACGCAATATGAAACAGTGATATAGGCTGTTATCAACTGGATTTATTCAAAGAGCAGTAAAAGCCTAATCTAACAGCTTAGATATTACGGTAGATGATAGAAGAGATATAATTAGTCCACGATGCCTTGCAAATTTAAGCCTACGGTTTGCTTCCTATGTGATCAAAAGTGTGATAATTCTTTCTACAACTAAAAAATAAAAGTCGGCTGAGGAGGTTCACTGTAAAGAATGAAAAAAGTGATAGGACGTCGAAATTTTATAGAGAGTAAGAGTTCAATACAGGTTGAAAAAAAGCAGTTATCATTCGCCGAAATTCGTGAGATCTTCTTAAGGTTGCTATAATGATGGAGGTGCACATATGCTTAAATATCGACAATAGCCCTGTGTGTCCGTTTTTGGACAGTGAATGTCTCAGATGAGCGTGGCCTATTTTATTTGTTGTGGATCATCTTCTGTTGTGGTTTTACAAGCCAATTCTAGAGTTACAAGTCTCGCGCACAGCCAATGTGCAAGTAAACAGATGCCCTTTGTCTGCAGAAAAAAAATACCATATCTTTTCTCATAGACAAGCTATGTACCCCTCTGTGTCACTTCCATGCAGGGGCAAAACACAATGCCGAGGTTGTACAAGAGTTACGAAATACCGCTGTGACAATCTCTCCCACAGCGGATGGCTGCAACTGGGTTTTTTTCTGTTACTGTCAGTGTTCCTTTTCTCTCTTCCATCCGACATTACCTGAGTTTGCTCTCTTCCTAGAGTACCTATATATTCCCGTGCGAAAGGTCTTTCGGAAATCGCAGCGATGTAAAGATATTTGGAAAAAAAAAAAAGCAATTTGGTACGAAAGGTTTTGACAAGATACATTTCGCACACGTGTGTGGCCCCTTTCCAGTATAGGATTTCGGTTCGGCAGAAAGAATATAAGGAAGAACGAAAATAAGAACGAAATATGCCTTCATCTTTAATACGATTTACAATTTTGAGTTTTTGACTGTTTAAATCTCCGACCAGCTTTTTGTTTTGCATCGCTCTCTATGTTCTTATTTCATTGTCTAACTTAAGACGCAAGAAACTTGAACGGCCGGTTATTAAAACAAAGTTTAGCCGTTGTATAACAAAACCGCGTTCTAAACTATCTTCAATTAAGCCGAACCTTTCATCTGAACATTTATTTTTGTACACAGTGTCAAGAAGGCCGAAATCTTACCGTGAAAATAACATTTGTCTGATTAAATCAACCCTTTGATAGAGAATACCAAAGGCCCACTGCTTGCGTAAAACCTTGTGTAAATTACCGGCCCTTAGTATCTCCCTGTAGATTTTTCCAAACGTAACTTCACAACTAGGCTGGCTAGCTGTTGGTAAATTTGTCACCGAATTGTATGAAGTCAGATGATGTTCGAATAACACTGATCCAAAACACTCAAAGACCTCATTCGGTAGGTTCGCCGAAGGCCTATTCCCACATTTTGCAACTAAATTTCTTGAAATGAGGCATGAAAAATCGTCCACTTTCTAAATTCCCCATCTTTCTTTCATCGTCATTAACCAGCTCCTGGCTAGCTCAATGGATAGAGCGCTGGACTGATGTGCGGGAGGTCGAGGGTTCGAGCCCCGGCCGGACTTAAAATAATTGAGAAGAATATGCTGCCTTTCTATAACATCAAGAAATGGTTGAGATATTCTAGTCTTCTCAGATAGAGACGAATAAATGGAGGTCTCGTCTCCTGCAGGGTCAGGAGTAGGAGACGTTAATTTCCCACGCATGAGATTACTGTCTGAGGCGAGATTTCTCATCGGGATATTGCTCATAAGATAACATTCTTTCAAAGCCTCGCACGTTTCAATTGTCTGAAATGTTTGTTGTTGAGAACATTAGATGTAAACATCGCCAAATTATACAAGATCTGATATTTTAGTTTCGTTCGCGGATTGCCCCTATGAAAGGTAGAGGCCGGCGAGAAGAGAATTTTACATATTTAAAAACTATGATATTATAACCAACTACGTGGGTAGTTTCTATTCCAGAATTGGCCTAGTTTTGAAGAAACTCAGATAAACGTTTTCCCTGTTTTACCCTATAACAAAAATTACCGAAACTGTACCGAGGTAAATAATCTATTGGTGTATTTGCATTCACTCTAGGGTTTTCATTATCTTTTAAATTAGAAGGGCGCTGCCTTGTGAGTAGGCTGGTATCCTAATAAAATTGAGGGCCGAAGGCCTGAACCTCTAAGTATGCAATGAGGCATACTTAATCTAGTTTCAGAAAAAAAAATGGTACTCTGGGAGAATTTGATTATTTTAATACACATCTATAGCTACATCAAAATAATACTGTTGTTTTTTAGAGCCTCCTTCCTTCTTAAAGTTACAAGTTAGCTCAAAGTTACGAACTCATCAAGAGAGAAACTGACAACATTTTTGAAGTTTATGAAAACTCAAAGTGGGAGACGTTATCAGAATCTTCAGCATCCAAATCTGTTAGCTCTTCCTCAATAGAAAATTACTTATAAGCCAGAGTTACCAGAGTTTCGAAATATCGAAGATTCCAGAGAGTAAGATTCCAGTGATAACATTCTCAGTGCTTATACAGGCCGAAGCAGATTTTCACGTTTAAAACTTTTAATAATAATAATAATAATAATAATAATAATAATAATAATAATGATAATAATAATAATGATAATTTAAAATTTATATTACGCAAATTAACATGTGGATATGATCAAATGTGCATCACAACACTTTTCGGGGGACTTTGGCCGGACTGCATCAGCAGTTTACAAATAATTGAAGGAAACTTATTTGAAGATGCCCCCTCCCCCCAATTCCAAGTAAACAGGCCAGACCACATCACAGTAATCTTGTTAGTGGGTTCTTTAACGTCCCCCTGCCTAACCAAATTAACTAATTAATAATTTGGATATATCAACAAAGTTGAAATGGTAATTTGGCCACCGTTACGATTACAAAAGCTGACGTTTCGAGCGTTAGCCCTTCGTCGGAGCGAATAGAGTAATTGTGGGTTGTGTGTGCTTTTAAAGGCAGAAAATGGAGCTACGGTATTGGTGGGAACATGGCAACGAGAAAAACACGAATACATTAGTGGCATGAAAAGCGTTCGTTGAGCTTTTGTTCAAGAGTTTTACGGCTTTCCGTGCTACCTAAGTGTAAGGAAAGACCGCAGATTGCCATATGTTGCTTAGAATGATTAGGTTAACTAAAATGTCTAGCGACTGGTTTCGATGTGTCCTTGTCACTCTTTTCCACGTCTCGAAGGTGTTCTCCGAATAGGTCACCTAGTCTTCTGCCTGTTTCGACGATGTATATCTTTTTGCAATAAGTGCAAGTTACGCAATAGATTACATTGGCGGAGGTGCACGTGAAGTGATCGTTGATCTTAATGGATCGTTTCGGTCCCGATATTTTATCAGTGTTGTGAATGAAAGGACACGTTTTGCATCGTGCACTAGCGCATTTAAAAGTGCCTGGTTGGTCATTAGTCTGAAAGGAACTTCTGACCAAAATGTTGCCTATGTTTTTGTCGCGTTTGAATGAAACGAGCGGAGGCTGCGAAAAGATAGTGCTTGTCTCTGGATCGTTTCGAAGTGATTTAAAGTTTTTAAGAATGATAGATTTAACTGAGTGGTTGTGAGGGTGAAACGTGAGAGTGAATGGAATGCAGTCGGAATCTTTTTTATGTGACGTTTGTAGTGCTGAATGTCGATTAATAAGTTGGGCGCGGTGGTAACCCGCTTGAACGACAGAAACAGGGTAACCACGTTTATCGAAAAACTGGCCCATTGACTCTGATTTGTGGTGGAAATCAGAGTCATCACTACATAAACGACGAGGTCTTAGAAACTGAGAAAAAGGAATGGAATTCTTAACGTGAGATGGATGCGAAGACGAATATAACAAGTAATTATGCGAGTCTACAGGTTTGTAATACACACTAGCGCATAAACCGTTACCTTCAATTGAAACTTTGATGTCTAAAAAGGATAAAGATTTGTCAGAAATTACCCAGGTATATTTTAGGGCCGGGTGAAAAGAATTGACTGCGGTTATGGTTGAGTGAGCTCCTCTCTGGTAGAGGAGGTAGCGCCGATACAGTCGTCGATCTAGCGACCGTAGAGTTCAGCTTTGGACCCGTTGTATTGGCTGAAAAATTCATGTTCGACAAAACCTACAAAAAGATTGGCATAGCTAGACCCCATTTTGGTACCCATGGCTACACGATTGGTTTGTTTGAAGAAGTTGTTTCCGAATGAAAAACAATTGAGTGTGAGCACTAGTTCGGCTAAGCGTAGTAGTGTTTCAGATTTAGGTTCCCTATCAGTACGTTGATCAAAAAAAATGTTTAAAGGCCAGAAGGCCTTCGTCATTAGGAATGACAGTGTAAAGAGACGTAATATCCATGGTGAAAAGAAGTTAAGGAAATTAAAGTCTCGAAAAATTTGAAGAGCGTGTTGGCTGTCTTTAACATAAGATGGTGAAGTTTTGACGATGGGAGCCATAATTTTGTCTAGATAGCTGGAGATAAGTTCGGTAGGGCAACTGCAAGCCGAAACAATAGGCCGACCCGGTTTGTTAGGTTTGTGAATTTTAGGTAAAAAGTAAATAAGAGAAGTTCTAGGAGTGGTTATGATCAGATTTTTTGCTGTGGCCGGCAATTCTTCTTTAGTTACGAGTTGGTTGATCGTATTCTTGACGGAGTTTTGATTGCTGGCAGTGACGATTTTTCATGCCTCATCTCAGAAATTTAGTTGCAAAATGTGGGAATAGGCCTTCGGCGAACCTACCGAGTGAGGTCTTTGAGTGTTTTGGATCAGTGTTATTCGAACATCATCTGACTTCATACAATTCGGTGACAAATTTACCAACAGCTAGCCAACCTAGTTGTGAAGTTACGTTTGTAAAAATCTGCAGGAAGATTCTAAGGGCCGGTCATTTACACAAGGTTTTACGCAAGCAGTGGGCCTTTGGTATTCTCTATCAAAGGGTTGATTTAATCAGACAAATGTTATTTTCACGGTAAGCTTTCGGCCTTCTTGACACTGTTCACAAAAATAAATGTTCAGATGAAAGGCTCGGCTTAATTGAAGATAGTTTAGAACGCGGTTTTGTTATACAACGGCTAAACTTTGTTTTAATAACCGGCCGTTCAAGTTTCTTGCGTCTTAAGTTAGACAATGAAATAAGAACATAGAGAGCGATGCAAAACGATCCAGAGACAAGCACTATCTTTTCGCAGCCTCCGCTCGTTTCATTCAAACGCGACAAAAACATAGGCAATATTTTGGTCAGAAGTTCTTTTCAGACTAATGACCAACCAGGCACTTTTAAATGCGCTCGTGCACGATGCAAAACGTGTCCTTTCATTCACAACACTGATAAAATATCGGGACCGAAACGATCCATTAAGATCAACGATCACTTCACGTGCACCTCCGCCAATGTAATCTATTGCATAACTTGCACTTATTGCAAAAAGATATATATCGGCGAAACAGGCAGAAGACTAGGTGACCGATTCCGAGAACACCTTCGAGACGTGGAAAAGAATGACAAGGCCACATCGAAACCAGTCGCTAGACATTTTAATTTACCTAATCATTCTAAGCAACATATGGCAATCTGCGGTCTTTCCTTACACTTAGGTAGCACGGAAAGCCGTAAAACTCTTGAACAAAAGCTCATCTTTCAAACCGGCAGTCTAAGTCCCACAGGGATCAACGAACTCTTTTCATTCCACTAATGTATTCGTGTTTTTCTCGTTGCCATGTTCCCACCAATGCTGTAGCTCCATTTTCTGCTTTTAAAAGCACACACCACCCACAATTCCTCTATTCGCTCCTACGAAGGGCTAACGCACGAAACGTCAGCTTTTGTATTTGTTACGGTGGCCAATTTACCATCTCAACTTTGTTGATATATCCAAATTATTTCGTTACTCCCACCGACGCACCCCCAAACAGTTTCTTTCGAAACTATCAGCCTTTATTTAACTAATTAATAGATGCAGGAGACGGGACCTACGGTTTATTCGTCCTTATCCGAGAAGACTAGAATGTCTATCCATTTCTTGATATTATAAAAAGGTAGTGCATTCTCCTCAGTTATTTTTAAGACTTTGAGTATTGATCCGGCCGGGGCTCGAACCATCGACCTCGACCTTCCAAGGTCGATGTCGATGACCAATTGAGCTAACCGGGAGGCTTTTGATATGTTAACGCTTTCGAATGCGTTTCTTGACTTTATCTTGCATGAAGATTAAATTGGAACAAAGTCTCTTCCAAGTTTCTCGCAACTGCTTGGAATATTTAAGCTTTGAAAACCAAGAAAATGCTGGCTTTATATTGTGACACACGTGTTAGCTGAAAAGCATCTTTTACGGCGACATTCTACTCTTGTTGTTTATTTCGCATTTTGAATTGTGCTTCAAACAGAGTGTAAAATGAACAGTTGAAGAAATGAAAAGCAAAGGAAGCATTGTTACTGTACGTAATTTCTCAAAAAAGGAGAACCATTCTTCCGAGTCCTTCTGGGTCATTGCTCTTGATCTTTCGTATGCAAACGAGGGCTTATGTGTTTTCCGCAAAGGAAAGTGTAAACATTACAAGATTGATGAAATGCTGAAACTAACCTTTTGACTTCTTGTATGTAAATGATAAAAAAAGAATCCGGGACGCCTTGAGTTTTTCTTTTGCTTGCCATGATAACTCCGCAGAATGCATTTGCTTTAAACGTGTGGCACGTTAGCTAGTTAGGCACTTACAGAATTCAATTAACGCGCAGCGCCTTGCTTGTCAAAGTACATTTTATTTTCACGATCTGGTGGCAAGTAATTGAAAAATAAGTACAGAAAGAAGGTTTTAAACTTACAACGAAGCGTAAATTTTTAGTTGACGTTGATGATTTTTTTCTTGACGATTTTATTTTTGATTTCGTACTTGAAGTAGCCGGGTACTCTGTTTTTAAAGTGAATGGGTTCCGGTACCCGGGGCCTGGCTTCTAATAAAAACCGTTGTGAATCACTCCCAAGAAAAATCGAATGCGTTAAAGTGAAGATGAATGATGTCACTATATATGGTAGAAGTACCAATTTGTAATGTTGTACTTAGATTGAGATAGAGAAATAAATTTTTTACACTTTTTCATGGTGTTTTTGTATGGAAATGAGGCCCCAGACCTTGAACACGCAGTTGTTGTCACCATAGCAACAAAAGTGCTGCAGCCTTTAAAGAGGGTATTTTTTGTGCATCCCCTCTGAGTGCCTTACTGCATGCAAAATTTGAAGGGGATTTGAAAAAAGTTTCATTTCCCAAGATGTTTGACTCTTACAGAGACTTGTTCTTAGTGTTCACACAAATTTGGCCCTGTTTCTGACCGGGAAACAATGTGGCTGATGTTTCTTACTTTCCCGATGAGAGGTTTTTAGCCGTCACTTGGACTGCTGGTATCGACTTCTTGCGAAGTCGATACCAGCAAGAATAACACAAACAAGAATAACACAAGAATAACAAGAATAGAATGACAAGAATAACACAAACATCGAGCGATCGTGCGAACAAGTAGGAATGGCTGTTTGTTTGTATTCTACGCTTTAGGATCAAGTGTTATCAATTGGCAAGAGCTTATAGTGCAGGTACGATATCATCTGCCTTGCCTGATTCGTATTTGCCCAGCTCGGGTGTCCGGATAGTAGCTCAGGAAGGAAGAAGAGTTTCTAAGCCTTAAAACCTATGACGTCCTCTTAAGATAGCCAAAGTTAGAATAAAACACAATAATGAAGATAAAACTAGATGGTGCGTAACATAACTAGATGGTGCGTAACATAACTAGATGGTGCGTAACGTAACTAGATGGTGCATAACATGGTGCGTAAATGTAATCGGATCAGTGGATCTAATCCGCTATCATAATGGTTATCAGAATATCATGATAACTCCTATGAATGTACTTATTATACTTGCAATCACGTACATGAGGTGCTAAGGTCATTCTACCCTTCAGCAAGATATTCAAACATACTTGAATACCCAGTCCATGCTGACTGATTTGGCGAAAAGACAAAAATAGCCTAGATGTCTGTGTTTTTTTAACGTACTCTTAAGATAGCCAGAGTTAAAAGAATACACAATATAGAGAACAAATGAATCGTCCAAATACAATTTATAACTAAAATTCAGATGTAATTCGCTATCATCATGGCTATTGGAAAACATTCAGTTGCAATCAAACGAAGTTTCTTTCGTCATCTATTCTGCTTGTTGCTTCCATGCCGAGGGGCAAGCATCAATGTCGAGATTGTGCGTCGAGATTGCGCGTTCAACGTATTCCGAAATGCTGCTGAATGTTCTGTTGTCCTGGTTGTTAACATAACAAGCATAGTCAGATTACTCGAGCTGATAATTTTTCTTCCAATTATACAAGAGAACGAAATTGTAAACTGAAATTCAAAAGCGGTGGAGGAATGCGAAGTTAAACAGAATTTTGGCCTCGAAGAAGCTTTTGAGCGTTCCCGCAAAAACCTGGCTGGCTGCACCTTAGTGAAAAATTACACTGTTTTTTTTTTTCATTCTGCAAGGGAATTTTATTCCAAACGTCATACGAAATGAGCCATAGTATATGTTGCTATTTTGTCAGTACCTGGCATATCCGGCACTAGTGTAGATATGGCTGCGATAGAAACATTTTTAAGAATTGCCGTTAAGGAATGAACGACAAGGAGAAGTCAACAACTTTTTTTTTTGAAAAACGATTCTTATCGCTGTCGAGGTCTCTTGTACCTCAAGCGTTCAGATGATCTACAACTCTCGAATTATATTTTCTACTGTCAACAGCTTTTTCGAGGTTGAGCCCTTAAGCTCAAGATCTTACGCTTGTCAAGCTTGAGGTCATTTTTCTCATGTCTGATCAATTTAAAGATGCATGGCTTTGTTACTTAGAATACTGACAATTTTATCCACTCAGAGTAAGTCTCTGAAGAAAATGCTTCCTTGACAATGATGTTGTGGATAAGAACAATCTAGTGCCTCACGTGCAGTCTTACTACGACACCCTTCTATCAAAGATGACATATTATGTAATTTTCGTGATTACATAATTTTTGTAACCTGAATCGCCAGAGCGCGAAAGTTCCTTTGGGGCAACACGACCAGACCATAAGGCTTTCTCAGTCACTGAACCAAGCAATTAATCAGTCAATCAATCCACCATCGGTGAAGCTTCATAATTATAAATAGTGGGGTTAAAGGTAACTTCGTGCCACATTGCACCACTAGATTCTCCCACATCCCCACAACACTTATAAGTTGCAATGACTCGCTTTTATTTTACTCTTTTTCTGACGTTATTTGTATTCGCTGTCTTTTTGACGCCTTCAAATTCTTGGAGACGTCGAAGAAGGCGACGCTGGAACTGTTCGCCTGTTCAATGCAAAGTGAGCAACTAGGAAGCTTGGAGCTCTTGTGATCAATCTTACGGCGGGGGCTCAACCTCGCGCTCCCGGCGGATAACGCTCAGGGAGTCTTGTGGAGGTAACTGCCCACACCATTTGAAAGAAACTAAAATCTGTAACATAAACTGTTGTCCTGTTGATTGTGTTTTCGCTTGGAGTGCATGGAGTAGGTGTACCAGATGCAGAAAATCGACGCAATCACGTTTCCCAAACATAAAAAAGCAAAGTTCCTGTAACGGGCAAGATGGTCCCGCTAAAGAAACACGGGCTTGTAGCACTGAAATGTAAGTAACTCCTAATTTGTTGTCTTGTTTGTGCTGAAAATTTACGCTTTAATCATTGAAGTCGTAGTGCATCCAAGCAGCCATAATGTAAAATAGCTTAACCGGTAAACTTTTAAGAAATTTTTTTAACTGCGTCTAGGAATCTTATTTGTCACAGGTACTCTAAGGTGTGGCTTCAAAACGAGCTGTAGCTGAAAAGTCTTTCATGGCTATGTAATCCAGCAGGTGTATTTACCAGTCTCATTCGTCAGTCTCTTCTTGAGATGTGTATTTTCATGAAGTTCTTATTTTTTTGTCATCTCTACTAGTAGTGCGAGAAAAATGTTCTTGTAGGGAGTTGAAGTTGTCTTTTGGCAAATTACAGTGATTTTCTTTGAGGGGTGGGAGAAAATTTTGGAACACCTAAACCCTTCTGATCATTCTGCTGAGGATTCCTACTTTATCATGGGAAGATGAACGTAAGGCATTTTATTCTGTACTCTTTATTGAACTTGGCAGGCGATTTTCGGCAGCAAAACCGACTTTATTTTGAAAGCAATTGATGACTCTCAATAAGAGCTTTTTATACATTGCATTTTCAATCGCAAAACATGGTACAAGTTACTACAGAAGATACAATATACCCACTGTGAACTTCGGAGGCGTTTGATAATGGCCCAATTCGATGTTTCACAGTACCATCCATGTAGGTCTTTGGAAATATTACTTGGAGAAAATCTAACTGATCTTTAACTAGTAAGCAGTGCTTTCGTGACGATCGGTAAGAGTTAGTTACTGAGATCAGAAGATGATTAGCAAATGCCACAAGTAATTTTACTTTGCGGACCCACTTGATGAATATGTCGCATTGAATGCAAACTGTCATAACTATCATAATTCTATTCGGGACATGTTCAGGTCGTTAGGCAAAAACTTTGCGAAGCAGGATCATAGACAGGATGTCAAAATTGTAACCCGAGTGAGCTACATTTGCTGAACAACATCAATTTCCATGATTTGCACGTGATCAGAGCATGGCTGAGGCCGGTGGTGCAATTAAAGAGTAAAATTTGAAGTTCTCCTCTCTGAGTTTCTCGACGATTCAAAACAAAAATTAATTTGTCGTTAGCTCTCTGCTTATCCCTGAAAACAGAACAGAGCAGCCTGTGGCTGAAAAACATAGGTTTTCTACTTTTTCGAAAGAAGAAATCAAAAAACTGTAAGAGTAGAAGGACACCGAAAACACGGTTGTCAAGAGGTACATATGCAGTGTTTACAAGAAATAAAGTTGTATTGCTACAGACGCTCATTTTTTACCTGTTTTCCATGTGTGACCACTGGATATATAGCAAAACACTTTGTATTAAGACTTGGGAAAAAAAACAATACTGTTTTCTATTCAGTCTCTCGGAAGCAGACATTCAGTCCATAACGATACACTCGGATATTTCACCACAGGCTAGTTTAAACGTCAAACTGAACCGTTTGATTACAAGAGAGGGGTTTTTCGGGCTTAAACTATCGTGTGTTTTTATTTTGGGCGCCTGGAATAGGTAGTTGCGGGATTTCAACACAATCATGTTCCCTAAATATTGAATCGCAAATTTCCAATAACGGACGAGCTTCTCCTGCAAAGGGAGCACGGTCGTGTAAGACTTTGTGATTTGTATTCATGTTTGTAATGACATGCTTGCGTCAATCACGGAAGTCATGGTGCATCTTAATAAAATCGTTGAAATAGCTATTGGCCTCATGCCCTCATGCCCACATGGGCGGTGCCAGTCAACGTGGCGGAATTTAATGAACAGTGTCTAAGTGGCTATTTTTATTACCTGTTTTTGACCCACGATTTGCCCTTTGTAATCTAAAGTGTAGCTGCAAAAATAGGGTTGTGTAAACCCACCGGACTGTGTAACCATTTTGTTCGTAACAAATTGAGATCCCCAAAAACTACCTCAGATGTGTACTTTTTCATTCTCTTTTTGCCGCCCGTGTTTATCACACAATGTAAATATTTTTTTCTGTAACTGCCTTTAGGCATATCTCAGTGATATGATCCTCTTTTGGGTACATAGTTTTTCTTCATCAGCTTAGCCTTATTTTACCTTGTGAAACGAAAAAGGTAGTAAGTCGCCATCAATACGATTTAAAGCAGCTTGGGCGGAGTTGATATGCCAAGGCGCTGGTGGTAGCGGCGAATAGTGGGGATAATTTTAGAATTCTCCCACGCAATTGTATGGGGTTGTACTGTGCACATTTCAAAAGAAGCCGACGATAGCGAAAAGCGAAATCAAACCCCAGATGTGTAAAGGGCGGATAACATTATCCAGCGGATAAGTGATTGCAAAACGTGCTGCGCTATCCACTAAATTCTTGGGTTTCAGGTGACGTCACAAGCTTTGCTGAAGTTAGTGTCCGCCATGTTGGTGTCCCTGGGGTGTCAAATTTATGAATAATTAGTCGATTTCTAGAGTGAAGCCCTCTCTCTTATCGCCGTATTATTTCGCCAACTACATGAATATCCAGAAAGAAAAAAGCGTTAAAAGTATCTGGCGTTCATCTTAAGGTATCCCAGTGCTCTCTGAGTATGCCGAAATTTTAGAGAGTTGGAAGGAAAGGTGTTTGCAAAAGATCTCGGTCATCGGGGTTGACCCTGCAAACATACCAGCCGAGAAGTTCAGTCCAAAATGCTTACCTCCTGTAGAAGTGTCGGACTTGCTGAGTTACCTCGTTCTTGAGACCAGCTTCTACACCAAGAAGCAGTTCAAGGCGTTCAAGAGTCTAGAGGCGTTTAATCAAATGGCATCGGGATTTGTAACCTCAGTTGTAGGCAAAGTAATCGCCGGCAAGTATGTCGTGAGAGCACGAGTTTGGCATTCACAGCATATGAATGATCCTTTAGTGAACATTTGGGTCATTTGCGAAAACGATGGGACTATCTTGTAAGCCCATTGCTTGGGATGCAAAGCTGGACTGGCTGAGTCATGCTCACATATCGCGAGTGTTTTATTTTATGTTAAAGGCAACTACTCGAATTCATGGCAAGCTCGCTGGGTGTCACGAAAACTCAGACCCCTCGAAGTGTTCTCCAAGCTTCCGAAGTGCTCCATGATTCGATAGTGCATAGCATAAAGCATGAACCAATTGTTTTATAACATAACCGGTGGAATAATGCAACAAATCCGACGCGAAAGACGGATAACAATATCAAGAGTGATTCTTCAGTGAAGCGAATCGTGACGGCGCCCAGCATATGCCGAGTCTTCTTTCCCGTTGTTTTTCCCTTTCTGCCTCATTTAGGAACTCTAGCCCGAGGGTCGCAAACTTGTCTTCGTTTTGGGACTGGTGGGCCTAGTCTCTGTTTGTATCCATTATTATCGCGAAATATTTAAGAATTTTAACAGAGCGACAACAAGGATCTGTGCGACGAAGTACAAAACAGTTAACAAACGTCCCTTTCGGCTCGTCAAAATCACGCCACATTTTAATACTTTGGTGTTGGAGCAAGCGCATTTGATCCAGTTAACTGTGAATGAAATGTTTTAATACTCAACGATTGGACGATTTTGCGAAACGTGCAACTTGCGGCCTTGTTTTTGCTGCTTCAGTTGGATCAAGACCCAAAAGGTCAAAATATACGCGGCATTACCAGGAGTGATCATGAGTCGAGTTTATCCCTTGAATTTTCGGGGGGTCTGAGTTTTCGGGGTCTGAGTTTTCGTGACACCCCAAGCTTGCTTGCACTCAGATAAAATGCTCATGGGTTTTGCCGACATATGTCATTGAAGTGCCGTATGCGAGGGCTAAAGACATCGATGTCTCATCGGCTAAGAAGCTCAAAGAAAAGCTCGACCAAAAAATCGAGGATCTACAACAGCCGCAAGCCTCCAACCATACAACAACTTCTAGTTTTCCTGTTCTTCCGCTTGATCTTAGGTAATAGCGCATTAGATCATATATCTAATGAATTTTGCGCTATAGAAATAATAAAACTATTAAATTATTATACGAAAAAATCCTTAGTCTTTATACTTTCCACTTTTGCTCGAACAGCCAACAACAATGCATAAAACCATCCCTTCTTTCTCACATGGACTCTTCGTTAGATACGGTTTGTTTACGCTCGAGGGACACCAAGATGGCGGATAGTAACCGTTGCTAAGCTATTGGTCACGTGGGTGAAACCCAAGAATAGAGATTTCTCTATTTGGATAGTGTTTAGAAAGCAAAAACGATTTTAAAAACACTTTCAACACTCAGTTAGAACTTGAAGGGTCCTAATTAGACTTACTTAAGTATTTATAGATGATGTTGTCGTGTTTTTTGTTTAGCGGCCATGTGCCATTGATTAAGTCGGTCCCTTAAGCTGCTTAGCTTTTATTACTACGTGCTAAAATAAAGGTTGTCTTTCTGTCTGTCTGTATGTCCTTCAGAGCACAGATGAATAACTAAACGCGGTACTTGCCGCCGAGTGTTAGTTGAAACGAATTACTGACATTCGATTCGGGGAGAAAATACCGCTAAGTAGTTATCGTGGAAAATTTATGTTGCAAACGCTTACCAAATGGCCACAATTTAACTGAAGATGTTTCAAAACATACACTTTAATTTCCAACGCTTTTTGTCGAAAAGGATGAGTATTGTCTGTCTGTAAGAAACGAAGATGTCACAATTTCATCGCCAATGCCATACGGAAACGAGTTTTATTTTTCCATCACAGAAAACACAAGTATTTGTTGAAAGTCTGCCAACATGTTTCATTGGATATCTTGTATGTGTCCAAGTGCGGGAAGTGATCTGATTCTTTTGCGGGCGGTGGAAGCGACCTTTAGCTCGACCCTGAGAATCATGTGCTTGACCATTGATGATAGCCCACGGCTATGACAAATGAGTAAATTGTCATTATTTTTAATGAAACTAACAGATATTTTGCAGAGGTAGCTAAGCAAAACACATTAATTACACATGTCGAAAGATCTCCTACTTGTTTTTTTTATTCAGTTAATAACATTGAATCTCCTTATCACCATACCTTAATCAAGAAATCGTAGAAATCGTAAAAGTCGCAAATGTGATACATTTTGAGCGTATTAGTTATACATGATACAAAATAGTAATGTAGGCTGTTATCAACTAGATATATTAAAGCAGCAGCTTAGATATCACAGTGGTTAATCTGGAGCGTTAAGGCGTTCCAAAAGTTTCTCTCATCCCTCGAAGAAAATAAAATCACTGAAATTTGTTAAATACACTTTTTTTTGTGATCGATCAATTGTGAGATAATCTTTTTCATAGCTAAACAATAAAAGTCGGCTGAGAAGGTTCTCTGTAAAGAGTGAAAAAATGTGATAGGACGTCGAAATTATACAGAGGTTATGAGTTTAATACAGGCTGAAAAACAAGAAGTTATCATTCGCCGAGATTCCTGAGATCTTATGGTTACTGTATTGATGGAGGTGCACACAATAGCCCAATGTGTCCGTGTTTGGATAGTGAATGCGTCAGGCGAGCGTGGCCTATTTGTGTTGTTGTGGACCATCTTCTGTTGTGGTTTTACAAGCCAATTCTAGAGTTACAATCTCTCGCACAGCCAATGTGCAAGTAAACAGATACCTTTTATCTGCAGAAAAAGGCAATTCTTATCTCACAGACAAACTATGCACTCCTTGACCTAAGTTTATTTAGTCATAAAGCCTACGTGTCATTTCCATGCAAAGGCAAACCACAATGCCGAAGTTGTACAAGTGTCACGAAATGCCGCCGCAACAAAGTTTTATCGTCTTGGTTGCTACAATATCTTGCACAGGCAATATGAAAGTAAGCTGACGGCTGCAACTGGGTTTTTTTCTGTTACTGTCAGTGTTCCTTTTCTCCCTTCTGTCCGATATTACCTGGCTGCTTTCTTCCTAGAGTACCTATTCCCGTGCGCAAGGCTTTTTGACAACTGTAGCGATGTAAAGATATCAGGAAAAAAAAGCGATTTGGCGCGAAAGGTTTTGTCAAGATATCTTTGCGGCCCCTATCCGGTGTAGGATTCGGTTCGGGAGAAAGAAAATAAGAACGAGCGAAAATAAAAACGAAATATGCCTGCATTTTTAGTACGATCTACAATTTTGAGTTTTAGACTGTTTAAATCTCCGACCCACTTTTTTTTTGTGTGTCGCACTACAGTTAAGGATGTTTGGTATCGTTCTTAGAATACTACCAACTTCAGTAACAGAGACGGTCTCGTTAGACAATGCTTCTTAGATCCTAATTTTCCAACTTAAGAAAAATCTACCGCCTCAGCAGTCATGTCTGGGGACGGCTAAACTCTAATGAAGATAACAAGATTTCGTGCGGATAATAGACATCAAAACACGGCAAATGAATTATGGTTTTCGAAAGGGAATAATTCGCATAACGGGTAACTACAATGTACGTGTCAAATTGCACGATCAGCCAAATCGACGTTTCTTCAACATCTTTTGTCCGGAGACACTGTAGTCAGGAGACAAGAAGACAACACTATGGATATTTTATATAAACAGCGTCCAGGAATCCTGAGAATTTTTCACCTGTTTTTGCTCTAAATTTCCCCTGACCCCTTAAATAGTCGTGGGAAAAAAGGCTGTAACCGAATCAACATGTATCAAAAATGATGTTAGCGCCCTTAAGTTTCAGAAGTAACTTACCCTCGTTTATTTTGAATCGTTTTAAAATGCCATGTCACAGTTTTCCAGTTCATTGGTTGATGCTCCTTTTTACGATGTTAAAAGTGTTTTTTTCTCTTTTTTAGTTTCTTTTAAAAATAGAATCTGTAGTTCTAGATGTTTGTGGTCAGGCCAAGGGCCAAAGTAATTACAAAAGCTAATCACAACAAAGGAAATAAATTCTTTATACAAAGCCGGCGAGAGCACAAAACAAAAACAGGAAAACGTCCGAAGCAGTGCGATTGACCGAGTGGTGATCGGTTCGATTATTCAATTTGATTGACTAACAGGGTAATGCTTGTCGATAACTGTCAGCGCTCATTTATAGCTTATAGGCTCTAAGTTTAAGCATATGGGTTTTAGTTTTTGGCTTTGTATCAAACACGGGGTGTCGTATTTCGTCTCTACATTATAGAATTTAAAAACTATAAGTGTTATATTTTAATCGCTATTTTATCTGAATTAACGGAGCTCTGAGTAATCGAGAAAATACTGCTAAATAGACATTTTAAAACTTTTTCAGCACCGGACAACGTTTTCGCAGTAAGGGTATGTAGCGATGTACTGAACTTAGATAAACCGATGATGAAAATGCCATGAATCAGTATTACATTGAGTTTTTCGGTATGAGTCTCATCTGTATGTAGGAAACGAAGTTGTCATAATATCTTCGCCGAAGCCTCGACAAATTCGCATCCTTTTTGTTCGCTTGACGTTCAATTATCACAAACCATGTATCACTTCAAAGGTTATGTAATCAAATTCGAAATAAGAGAATTCGCCTATTTCAATCATAGCAACCACGTTTGTTCCACGTGTTCGACTTAGCTGAAAGGTGACGACCATGTTTGTCCCTGCTAGATTTCATTGGTTATGTGATATGTGTGAAAAACCGAGAAGAGATCTGTTTCTTTACGTGCAGAGGACGCAACATTTAGGTTGATTCACGAGCTTCTCCATACTTGTTATCCCGCAGTTACGTCAAATCACAAAGTTAACTTGTTACTTGCGTGGCGTGTAACCAAATCTGGGTCGTAACGTCTGAAGTAATTGAGGCTTTCAACACGCTACGAGTTTAGATTTTTTGCAGAAATGGTCAAGGTTAATGCACACGTCGAGAGACGTGATCCTCACTGGGCATCGTTTTTAGTTAAAAGCATTGTATTTTCTTTATTGGATTATCTTAATCAAGTTATCGTACACACTCCACTGAAGTACCTTAATCCATAGTTCTTGTGTATTGAGCTTACGCTTTGCTTCATTGTGTGATAATAAACGTAATAACCCTTTCTACGAATGGAAAAGAGAAATGTGTCAATAGTAAAACTGTAATGTATGAAAACAGAGGTCTGAGCTCGCTACAAATTGAAACTGAGCTGTTATTATTCACTTGAGTATTCATAACAGATTAACTCAAACAACAAACTAAGCCGATTTATCACGGTGTGGCGGTTTTTTCGAGAGACCTTTGGGTTGCGGTGTTGATAGAGGAACACATTAAGTATATTACTAATGTTTCTGTGAATCTGTTTCCGCTGAACAAGGTGTATGCCAAATGGCTAATTTATTTCTAAGTATGGGGTTTTACAAGCCGATTACTAGAGTTACAATCTCTCGCACAGCTAAAGTGCAAGAAAGCCGATGATTTCAACTAGGCATTTTCGATTACTACACTCCTCCTCTCTGTTTTGTCCAGCTATAGCTGAGTCTGCTTTCTTCTTTGAAAACCTATGACCGTGCATAAGGCTTACGGCTGGTGCAGCAATATAAAGATAAATGAAAAAATAAATTTGACACTACAGATGTAACGAAATTCAAGTAGTTTCCTGCAACTTAAAAGAAATAGAAGTTTACAGCAGTTGGGTTTTGTATTTGGAAAATTTTTCACCGAATTTTATGAAGTCAGGCTATGCATGAATACACCCAAAATACTTTAAGACGTCAATCGGCAGGTTTGGATTAGGCCTAATAAGGCATAATACCTTCACTTTTCCTCATTTGTATAATAGCCATTCTTAAATTTGAGCTGTGTAATTTATTTCTTGTGGTTTTCCGTAACTGAGATTGTTGAATATTGATTTTAAAGTTTTGGGATCATGTTCTGTTTTAGATTTTTGCATGGTTATACTTAATATACATGTGTGCTACTGGTCCACATGGATCACCAACCTACACTTGTGAAGCTTGAGATCAATAAACCTTCCCATTGTTAATGTTGTCTGAGAAACTTTTGATTGCAATACAGTAAACGATTCCTGGCCCTCATTTGCTATAACATGTTTCACGTGCACGTTTACACTGTTCTCGACTACCGAAGGTCTGTAATTTTTCGGTAAAACAGGTGTGATGGGGCTTATCACGAAGGGTGATACAGTTTTATTTTTTGCGGTATCAAAACAGTTCGACTAAAACTCTTGAACGCTGAACTTTATTGCGTGTTTTACTTTAAATTACGTAATTTTACACTTGCCTTACAAACCACTTTAGTTCACTTGACTTTGTTAACCCACCAGACACTGGTAAAAATGGACCCTCTTCACGCTGAGTGAGTTTCTATAAAAGATTCTTCCTTGATACTGTTTTACTGGATAAAAGATCTACTGCTAAATGCGCAGGGGGGCGATGAACTCCGCTGAAGATGCACGATTTGCCTGTGGAAATTAGACGGCACACTTATGCAGTATTTTTTATTTACAGGACATTAATCATGGTCATCGATGTGTAGTCATTGCTGGGGTATAGGTTGCCCTAGGCGGTATCCATTTTTAGAGTAAAGTTCTTCGTGTCACATTGCAGGGTGAGGCTCGTCGACCTACCATACGACTCTCTCGGGGAGAAACTCGTAGTTGTGTGCTTTTCTTTTTTTTTTCCTAGACTAGTTGCATTTACCATTGTGGTGACACCCACAGTACACTGCCGCAGCCTCATTACTTAGGGGACCGATAAACTCTATTGACGATTACACGATTTCCTGCGGACATTATAAACAACAAAGAATGATGTTTTATTTTGTGTTCACAAGACATTAATCATGGTCACCGATGGGTAGCCATTTATGGGGCATAGGTTACCTATGGAAGTATCCATTTTAAGGGTAACTTCGGGTCACATTGGGTGGTGAGGTCCGTCGACCTTACATAAACACCCTTAAGGAGACACTCGTAATGGTACGCTTTCTTCTCTCTATTTCTATGCTAGCTGCATTCACTATCGTGGTGACACCCACATTATATTGTCGGGGCCTGAACGTTTTCTTGTAGCGCAGCCAGGAAATTTTTGTTTCTTCAACCAATTTGTCAATCCATCAGTCATTCAATCAATATGGGCGTTATAAATTTACCTTGTCGCGGTTCTTGGCAAGCTCATCACAGCTTGATTTTTACGGCCTCAATCATCGATGGGTTGTCGTAAATAGCGCAAAGGCTATTTTTAAGGAGGTATCCGATAAGAGGGTAACTCACTGCCAGGATCCTCGACGCTACCCACATCACTTTGAAAGAGATGAGTAATTCTTTCTAGGAATGGCACATCTTTCTAATCACTTTCTAACTCTTTTTGTATTCGCTGCTGTTTTGACGACTTCAAATGCTTGGAGACGTCGAAGAAGGCGACGGTGGAGTTGTTTGCCTGTCCGATGCAAAGTTAGCAATTGGGAAGCTTGGACCTCCTGTAGTCAATCTTGCAGCGGAGGTGCGACCACGCGCACCCGGCAAATAACGCTCAGGGAGTCTTGTGGAGGAAAATGCCCATACCATCTAAGCGAAACTAAAATCTGTAACCCGTACTGTTGTCCTGTTGATTGCGTTTTTGCTTGGAGTGTATGGAGTAGGTGTATTGGATGCGGAAAATCGACTCAATCTCGTTCCCCAAACATTAGGCAGCAAAGTTCCTGCTATGGACGAATTTGTCCTGCGAAAGAAACTCGGGCTTGTAACACTGGGATGTAAGTACTTTCTTATTTGCCTTAATACTTGGATGGTTTCTTTTTCTTTAATCTTAAGGTTATGTAATTCAGTTTGGACAACGCTCCAGACGACATTTGAGTAAAGATGGTATCATGCAAAATCGTACTAGGCCAAAACCAAACGCCTCTAAATTTTTCATTTATTATATTCGATATTTAGTAAAATTTCAAAGTAAGAGTTTAAAGATTCATAGTTAAGCCGTTACTCAGTAACTGGCCAAGATTCGGAAAAAAAGTATCAAAAAATTCAGGAACGGCCAACGCTTTGGCAGTAAAGAGACGGAAAAATGAAAATGGCTTGAATCAGTATTACAGTCACGGTTCTTGTCGGTGTAAGTCTGATAGGTCTGTAGGATGCGAAGTTATCATTCAGTCTTCGCCTATGTCCTATGGGAAAAAATTCGTTTCCTCGTTGCTCTAAAATTGAATTACCACAAAACATGTCTCAGAAGAAAAGAATTGACCTTTTTTCATCACTGCAACCACGAGAACCCCACGTGTTCAACGCAACTGAAGGATGACGACCATGAAATATCATCTGTCTTCTGATAGGTTTCATTGGGTTGCTGATGTGTCAAAGTTCATGCAAGATGTTATCTGATTTGTTTTCGTGCAGAGGACGCAACCTTTCGCATTTAGTTTCATCTTAGATTCACGAGCTTTTTCATACCTGTTATCCCGCGACTATAAAGAATTACTTAATTGTTACTTGCGAACTGTTTAACTACATCTACAACATCTAAAATGATTGAGGCTGTCGACACGCTAATCTTTTGTAAACAGTTTAGATTGTATTTGCAGAGCAATACATGTTTCTTACATGTCGTACATATATCGAGAGACCTCATCCTTATTGTATGTTCTTTCTCTTTTGAAAATTAACAGCATTGTAATTTCCTTATCAGCTTACCTTAATCAAGTCATCGTATATCCACATTTATATCTTGCCGGCAAATGATAGTTTTTTTTTTTGGACATATTGTGCGAAATTAAGTTATTTTGCGGCTTTAAATTTTAAAACTGATGGCTACTGTATAATACGCTTTTATCTGCGCTCAGAAATATATTCACCCTGTTTAACAATAATAAAATCTGTGACGGGTTAAGGTCTCAGAGAGGGTGACATAATAGGTGTATTCAATAGCCCATTTCCGAATTACCCTTGGCCTCATTTTCAAAACGAGGCCTGGTGCTCAACTATTCTTGTGAAAATGAGTTTAATTTGCATGTGAATACAATTCCTCTATTCGCTCCGACGAAGGGCTAACGCTCGAATCGAAACGTCAGCTTTTGTAATCGTTACGGTGGCCAATTTACCATTTCAACTTTGTTGATATATGCAAATTATATTGTATCAAGCTTATGCTTTGCTTTGTCAAGTGATAAACAAGGCAGTAATCCTTTTCAGGTCAGGAATTAAAAAAAAAGAAAATTTTGAGGAAGTTTGATCGTAAAGCTTGAAAAAAAAGTTAAAGGACACCTCTAAATTTCATCGAAGGTCTAAACCTGGTACAAATTGAAACTAAGCAGTTATTATTCGCCCGAGTATTTTGTAATAGATTAAACTAAAAAATTTAACCAAGCAGTTTTTCGAGAGACCTCTATGTTTTGAATAAGTTGCAGTGTTGATCGAGGTTGATATTAAGTTGATTAGTAACGGTTCTGTGTGTCTGTGTTTGGACAAGAAATATTTCGGGTGGCCAATTTATTTCTAAGTGGAATAGCGAAGGGGTTTTGACAGGATAAGTTTCGCACGAGTGCTGATCTTGTACGGTGATTTCGCTCTCGCAACAACATAACCTTTCTTGATGTATGATTTTCACTGAACGCAGTGAAATCAGTTCGAAAGAAGGAAATGAGCCTAAATTCAGTACATTAATAATTTCGAGTTTCATGCTTTTTATTGACTTTATGTCTCTGACTAGCTTTTTGTCTTGGTGTGAGTCTCCATTCCATTGTTAAGCTGAAGATTTAAGGAAATTAATTAAAGTAACTTCCCGCACCTTTGTGCAATAGGAGCTCAAGACAAGTAGAATTAAGAGTTAAATTTCTTACCGAATGTAATGAAGTCAGGCTATCTTCGAATAACATTGAAAACACTTTTAAAGACCTCATTCAAGTCAGAAGGCCTAATAATGCATTACAATAATCGTCCAAAACTTCAATTTCTCATCTTTCTTTTATCAATGAAGGACTGCAAAAAGAAAAAGGTAAATGATAATATATAATAATGATATACACTAAGGAACCTTTCAAGTACTAGTGAATGCTCTAGACAATGGCTCTTGCCGTGACTTAAAATCTGCAATATGGTCTTTCTTCGTTCTGAAGAACAAATGCGGAAACTCGTCGCAAACAAGAAATGCTAACATCAAACGAGCCAGTTCTTTTAACGGGAGAGCATATCCTTCGACCGAAACACAGTTCTGCAACTCAGGGATGTAAGTGCAATCAATATTACTCGATTGATGCTTATATGGGCTATTTGCGGTAAAATCGGGATGATCATGATTGTTAAAAACTGGATCATTGGATAATGCAATTCAAGACTTTTCATTGGCTTAGCCATTATGGTATATGAGCCAATATACCATAAACTACGATATGGTAAGCGTACGCATAAGCTTAAAATTGAAAGGGAGCTAAAAATGTAATAAAATTTAATAATTTAACGTAGCGTTTTTAATAAAACAATTATTCCACTCGTGTTTGTTGGATATGAGGTGATTATAGCCAACTCGGCGCTACGCGCCTCGTTGGCTATCCATCATCTCATATCCAACGCGCGCTCGTGGAATAATTGATAATTATTAAAAACTAGATCATTGGATAATACAATTCAAGACTTTTTATTGGCTTACCCATTATGATATATCAGCCAATACACCATAATCTACAAATATGGCAAGCGTACGTGTCAGCTTAAAATTAAAAGGGAGCTAAAAAATTAATAAAATTTAATAATTTAATTTAACGTTTTTAATAAAACAATTATTCCACTCGCGCTTGTTGCATATGAGATGATTATAGCCAACTCGGCGCTACGCGCCTCGTTGGCTATCTATCAACTCATATCCAACGCGCGCTCGTGGAATAATTGTTAATTACCAATCACGGTATTACACGCTTAGCAGTTGTTTCGAATTATTTTGTACCTTTTTGACCTTTTAATATATGCATCGAAAAAAAGATTGAAGATGCGAGATGTTGGAACTCGAGCCATTCTGGTTTGTTTTGCCCGCGTCAACTGGAAGAGACTCTCGGAAAATAACCTCACCTAATATCTGTGCATCAGTGAGGTCTATTGATTTTGGCGAACGTGTCAATCTATGTTTCACTAGTTATCGGTTGAATTCGTTTTCGCGATAATTGGTGCTAATTGTACTTATGAAATGACAAATCCGAATTTGTGGAAATATTGAAGCAGTTACTCATGCAACGAAAATAAACTATTCTCTACGCTTTACGTTACCGCTACCGTTGTTTACCCATTTCAGACCACGTGAATAATCTATGACGTATGAGGCTGAAAAGGGCTATTAGCTACATCACAACACCTGTACCAAGTACGGAGAGCTTCGGATTACTTTGACACGCTCCCAAGAAAAGGCATTTGCAAATACGAATTCATGCCTCGTGTTATTCATTTGTTTCTAGTGCTAGCCTTAGTTAGCATTATGTGGACGCCCTCATACGCTTGGAGGCGTCGTAGGAGAAGGCGACGTGCTCGTAGGTGTTCTATAACCCACTGTAGTGTTAGTAGTTGGAGTTCTTGGAGTTCATGTAGTCGATCTTGTGGTGGAGGAACTTCTTCCCGTTCACGGAAGAAGATTATCACCGAGTCTTGTGGGGGAAGATGTCCTTACTCCTTGCGAAGCTCTAAAAGGTGTAACACAAACTGTTGTCCTGTAAATTGTGTGTATACCTGGAGTTCCTGGAGTAGTTGTGTTGGATGCGGAACCTCAACACAGTCACGAACACCACGTATTACACGACTCAGCTCGTGCAATGGGAGATCGTGCCCTGTTAAGCAAACACAATCCTGTAACACTGGAGTGTAAGTACAACTGAAGTGGGATATCTGATCTACATTTGTATTGGTAATTTGAAGGGGCATAAAGACTGGAGATGGTTTGCCGCATTTTCGCTTTGTATCACGTACATGATAAAACTCGAAGACTTCGTTCAATCCTAGACGTGATTATTCATCGCTCGAACACAAACTTGAAGTTTAATTTGTGCACTATCAATCAGAAATGACGCGTTTTGTAATGGTTAGTAAAATGCGAGTCGGGTCTTGCAAATTAAGATGCGGAAAATGTCATTCAGAGAAACATACGATAATTCTCCGAAGCTATTAGGCATCCCATACCTTCCATTATGTTATGTAAACAATTGTATCTTTTCCTCTTCTTGCTTGCTAAATTCTAAATTTACTATGGATCATTTTCAGCGTTTCCGTCATGCCGTCATATTCTTTTCTTGGAATGCGTTTTTTGTTTGTCCTAGCTTGCAATAGAGATGAAAATCCTAAGATAAGAGAAAGTAGAACATACATATTGAGGTCTATTGTTTTATTGGCGAAGTTTAACTTTTTATCGGCTGACAAGGCACATAGGTGGTCTGATTGTGGTCAAGAAAGAAGGTAGCGTTTTGTAATGGTTAGTAAAATGCGAGTCGGGTCTTGCGAATTAAGATGCGGAAAATGTCATTCAGAGAAACATACGATAATTCTCCGAAGCTATTAGGCATCCTATATCTTCCATTATGTTATGAAAAATGGATATCTACCTCTGAAGTTAGATCCGCTAAAAATGAGTTTTCTGTGTAAATAGTCGCACTAATTATGAAATGACTAGATTGCCAATCTCTGACCGGATGAGAGAGTTGGTTTTTCAAAGGGTGCCTGTGTAATGAATGCTAAAAGTCCCTCTAATTTCGTTACGCAAAGGCTTCTGGAAAGTATTTGCGATCTGGCTGGCTCCTCTCAGTTATCAAAAGCTACTCTAACTGACTCTCTTTCACAATACATAGAGTCCACTGATGTACATAAAATTCTTCAAAAAAGCGATACTGTATTTCCTCTTGTGTGTGTACCTTTTCACCATGTACCCTTACTTGATATGCCTTACAGTTTTCCTTCCAGTTGAATACTTATTTACTGGTCTCTATTGAACATTGAAATTCTGTTGAGGTGATAGGGATGGAGTATAAAAGAGTTTCCTATCCTTTTTACACCAGTTCTCCCCAATTCCTCCCTTTCTCCCCCCCCCCCCTCCCCCCTTAGAGTTTGTCTCAATTTCAAACGAGATTCTGGAAACTATTGTAATCTTTTTAGTTCCTTTTGTTTTTTATCAGTTCTGGATTTCAATGTATCAACGATCTGCACTGCCTCAATTTTTTTTTTCGTATGTTAAGGACTGATGTCATTTTCATCATTACATCTGTAAGTGTTTTGTCACAACGAAAAATACCTCTCTGCCTTGTAGAGCGCAAGAGTGCTCGGCTAATACCTGCTGTTGAGCGATATCATACCTCTTTTAGTTTGTCTCAATCGTGGCCCTTTTCAAAAAAATCCTCTTTCAAAGCTTATTGTTTGACTCCCTCAGAGTTGAACAATTTTGATTCGGAACACGCATACGAGACTTAATATTTATTTTCCATTATCAGAGAAATGATTGTAATTAAAATTTTTTAAGTGGCATTTAAACACGAAGGCGCGCTATAAAAGGAGCATTAGGTCCCACTGAACCATTCGTCAATCAACCGTCGTGTGATGTAGAACTCTCAGAGTCAAGTCAGCTTGAGCTACAGCTACGCCAAAGCAGTGAACAGGGGGCGCATTCCTCAAAATTTTTTTATGTCTTTATCACAATACAAGAATTTTTGAGATTTGTATTTCCTTTCTCCAATGGAAGCTGTCTTTATTTGTGGCGGTAAATTTGAGATCAAAGTAGGTGGTTCGCACGTTACCTCATTGCCGCCATGCTGGTGGAAGTAAACAATAGATATCTCATTAGCTCCTTTTGTTCGTCTACCAGCATTTAAATTTGACCCGCACACGTCAACAGGGAAGACTTCCTTATATAGCGCGCCTTCCTGTTTAAGCCCTTGGTGTCAGCATATCAGGTGCATAATTCCAAATCCAAATTCTTGTCGTATTTTCCGTAATATATTCGTTGCAAAAGTGTTTCTTTCCTCGTGAGTTTAAGCGGATGGCTTAGTCCATATTTACAAAACCTCACTTTTCCGATGCCATAAGTCGTTCTGCTGAGTTCTCGAAATTTTCGTGTACAGTTTATTTGTATTGAAAATAAATGCCTTTAATCTAGACGTAATCCAAAGCATTATTTAAAATTCGGATTACGTTTGAATGATGCCTTTAGGGATGTACCGTGTAGAAAACTTACCGAACATGTTATGGTATCTGCTGCTTTATGAAACGTATTTTTCCAGTTGTCAAACCCAAGCATATCACGGAGAACTCCTTCATTGTATCCAAGATTTCTCCAAAAACTGGTTGACACAGGGCCAAACATAAAATGACTTCTCAATAAACTCCCTTTCTTGTAAACGGAGGATTATACATAGCTACTCTATGCATTTGTGATGATGGCAGACCTATGTGACCCGATGGTGGCTATCTTATTGGATTAATGAAGTCTAAGAAAGAAGCAATTCCGCTATGCACACAGGGAAAGCCACAAAACGGCAATGGTCCTTGAGTTAAAAGTTTTCGCGTTGGGTCGCCTCGTTTTTCTTATTTTTCTCTTTTGTCACAATCATCGCCTCTGCGATTAAGTCCACAAGCTCCTTAGGAATTCACGTCAGCAATATTAGGACATTCAATATCATAAGTAGTTACATTGCAGCACCTTTGCCAAGTACGAAGAGCTTCAGGTTGCTCTGACACGCACCAAAAAGGGATTTGCAATACGAATTCATGGCTCACGTTTTTTATTAGTTTCTAGTGTTAGCTTTAGTTAGCATCATGTGGACGCCCTCATACGCTTGGAGGCGTCGTAGGAGAAGGCGACGTGCTCGAAGGTGCTCTGTAACCCACTGTAGGGTTAATAGTTGGAGTTCTTGGAGTTCATGTAGTCGATCTTGTGGTGGAGGAACTTCTTCCCGTTCACGGAAGAAGATTATAACCGAGTCTTGTGGGGGAAGATGTCCTTACTCCTTGAGGAGCTCGAAAAGGTGTAACACAAACTGTTGTCCCGTAAATTGTGTGTATACCTGGAGTTCCTGGAGTAGTTGTGTTGGATGCGGGACCTCAACACAATCACGAACACCACGTATTACACGATACAGCTCGTGCAATGGGAGATCGTGCCCTGTTAAGCAAACACAATCCTGTAACACTGGAGTGTAAGTACCACTGAAATGGGATAACTGATCTAAATTTGCATTAGCTATTTGAGTGAAGTAGCCTATAAGAGAGCAACCTTGTAGAAATTTTGTCATTGTTTCAAATCATGTCATTTTCTTGTTAATTTTCAATGAAACTATTATGAGGATTATTCACCCGGGCGCTAATTAATCTCCATCAGTATGCAGTATGCAGGACAGTTCTCACATGAACCTCAAGTATGTTCTGGCTCTGTAGATCAGTTATGGATAAGCATTTGGTAGAGTTTCCAGTCGGTAAATCGGAAAAAACTCGTCCTCGAGTCCTCTGGAAGGACCCACAATTGTGCGTTACTCATTGCAAAGGTGTAAAATATTCTGTACTGTTTGCGATAGTATTACTTTACATTTGGAACTCATTGCCGCGAAAAAAGTGTTGCGTCGTGCTTGACTTAAAAATTATGGCAAAACTCATTTTATCCTTGGCACATTTCAGTTCATGTCACGAAAATACCTTTTTACTTAGGATTAATTTTTGAGACAATCAGCCTTGCGCTTAAATCGCCGTCAAAGTCTAAAACAAGTACAACTATAGATAGTGATCTAAGTAGGATGATGTTCAAGTTTTATATAACGTGATCTGCACGTAATAATTAATCGGTCAGCTCATGTGGAAGGCCATTTATGTGAAAAATTGACTGACACCTCTATTTGCCACGCTTCAGCAATTAGTGCCCTCTGAGCTTAAGTGGTGTCTTTTATGAATTCTTAGGACTGAAGTTTCTAGGGGATCTTTGAAAGCGTAACATGAACGCTGTTTTTTTTTTTCTCTTTTTTTGATCGGTTTAATGTTTGCCAGCTGTCTATAGAGAACGCACAGAAAAGTTATTGCTAAACAAGTCACAAGAAATTAACGACAGACCCTTTGGCCGGACGAAAGCAGCAAAAATTAAACTAATCTCAAGATCCTTTGGAACCGTTCTCTAAAACTCTCTGCTACTGAACTGTAACACTATACGATGACTATTATTTGTGAACAAGATTATTCGACAGAGTGTCACCGGGTCGCGTGCGTTATATGCGACAGCAAGAAAAGTTATTGCTTAATTGTCTTTGTTACAAGTACTTGAACACCTACCGCAATATTTTTGTAATCAGTCTTTTAAAACCATTTATTGCGTTTTGCTTGTTAACGTTGTCTGTTACCTGATAAATCGAAACAGGCTAAACTAAAAGAAAAACGACTGGAGTTAACGGCTTTAAAACCTGCAACAGAGGCTAATGTTGGAAAGGTTGTTGTTGTTGTTGTTGTTTTTTTTTTTTTCTGGTGGGGAGGGACATTAGGCTACTTTGGATACAATCTATTGTTATGATAATTTACTTGAAAAAATAACGCGCTTCCGATTGGCTGAAAACGAGTGCATTTTTCATGTAACATGAGTGCAAAGTTGTAACTTTGCAAATTAAAAATAGCACGCGCGCTGTCAAAATGACACCTTCATCACGTAAATTATTTACAAGTAGAAAAATGATTTCTCGTATAATCTGATATAAATTATCCTCGAAATCACGTTTTTACCTATACTTATTATACTACTTATCTATTGATTTACTTTTTTGGAAGAGTAACATATCTTTGTTCTCCACCCCCTGCTTGGAGACAGTTCATTGCATTGTTCGCTTTGTTCTGATACGTGATGACGGTATGGTGCAGCCGTCAAAGTGTCTAGCTAAGAGTTAAGTGTAAAATTTGTAGGCGTAGTTCACTCCTAGACATGATTATTCATTGCTCGACCACATACCCTGTCACGTTTAATTTGTGTGCATTCTTGACAATCAAATATGACGCACAAATTGCAAGCCAAACTCTTCTGCTATTTCAGATCGTGAAGGAATTAATCGGTCGCGGCTGACTGATCTAATAATTTCGCGGACAGAAGCACTCTTTGAGAAGAAAGTTAATTTTTTGTCTTCAATTGTCTCTTTTCTCCTTCTTGCTTGCGTGAATTCATTTTCCGCTTCTTCGTCATACCGTCAAACTCTTTTCTTGGAATGCGTTTTTTGTTTGTCTTAGCTTGCAATGGGCAATGATATAAACGAGATGAAAATCCTACGATAAGAGAAAGTAGAAAATGCTGTTTTGTTCGGATTTTTGTAGCTGCCCACGAAAAATCCGAATTTATCTTGCAAAGTTAGCTTTAAAAATGATTAGAAAAAAAAGACGTCACTCACAAATTGTAGGAGAGGCTACCCTTTGTCTTTCATAAAGTCATTATTCTACAGGCAGAATTTCTTTATTGTTTTCTTTCTGTGAACCTGGAATGCTCTTTTACAGGTCCGAGCCTACTCAATGGACGATTGGATCTGCGGGATAAAAAATCACCTTCTGATCCTTAGAACTTGTTCATTCGCACGATAGAAATTATGTTTTCAATTAGACGTAGCTTAATCCCCAAACTAACATACGATACAATAAGTCGGTAAAAAATCATGAAATGTTGGTAATTTTGCAAGATATTAGGGTGAATTCAAATACCTCGATTATACTAGTGTGGTAAGAGACTTAAGTTCTGCATAGACAAGTCAAGGAAAAAAAGCATATCCTTCAGCAGATAACGAGACTGAACAGTTATGTCAAAGGTGGCGGTGCTAATTCGGAAGCATTGTCTTTCATAAGGGCTTAGAACAGAATTAAACTAGGTATTTAAGTCACCTGGTACCATACGCAAAGGTCAAATGAAAGATTTCTTCGGAGTGCGACACTTTCCTTCTTGTTAAAAGCATGAAGAACTTTCCTTTGGTCATTTTTCTGCTATTTCTGGTGTTATGTGCCTTAATCGGTCAGTCTGAGTCGTGGCGAAGAAGAAGAAGAAGGAGAAGGCGGTGCTGGCGAAGGAATTGTCTTCTAAACAGCTGGGCAGCAAGTGGAAGCTGCTCAAAGACTTGTGGTGGTGGATCCATGGTTCAACGGAGGTCTGTTTACAGATGGCCCAGTTGTGGCGGCACGTCTTGTCCGTCTTACTCCAGTTCTCAACGACAAAGAACTGTTTCATGTAATACGCAATGCTGTCCTGTTAACTGCTTGTGGACGTGGAACTCCTGGAGTTCATGTAACGGTTGTGGCATATCACAACAAAGTAGAACAATGCGTATTATACGGTCCAACTCGTGCAGGGGCACTGCGTGCCCAAGCTCTAGAAGTCAGACGCGGAGTTGTAATACCGGAATGTAAGTTGTCCATTACTTCTTTTAGCTTTAGAATATCCTACGTTGAGCCTTAGAAATCCGATGCCTGATTCTTTTCATACTACGTCCATGATTTCAGACGAGCAACTTCGTGATACGTTCGCCTGAACTAAGAGCAACGCAACCGCTTTTTTTAGTTAGAGAGCTTAGTCAATCATTTTCAGTTTATGGAGCGGAGAAACGCTTTCATATCCCTTTTGACTTAAGATGGGATATGACCAATACACTTTCGACAATTGTCTCATCTTTTTCGTGATTCAACTTTCCAACTGTATATCCAAAAAGAGCAGATATTTCAAGTGTACAGAAAGCAGAAGAGACTGTTATTTGTTTTCGGATCACAAAACACCTTAAAGCAGGTGCAATGGATAGCAGTTAACAACTTTGTTGGGAAAGGAAAGATTTTATCGAGGGAAGCAGAGGCCCCATCTTCAATCCTATCATCTACTCCTTGTTTGCGTGATGTTTTCATTCTGCTAGGGTCATGTACTTTGTTTTCCATCAGTCTGTGACCCTATCTGTGCCTTTGCTTGTCATACCTTGTAACAGGCCAAACGACATTCCAAAAAAAGATTTCAAATAGAAAAAAAAAATATATAGTTTTGATTTGGCTTCTTCTGAACAGTAAAAATTGTTTCTCTACAAGATAAATTTAAAGTTCGTGTACCTTAAGAAACTGACAATTTAAGTTAGCGCAGCACGTATAAGTGTTACGGAAGCAATAGATGTTTGTTTGTTTGTTTATTCACGAGAAAATCCTACAAATACGCGCGCCAAGTTCGGCCACAAGCAAGAGACGTTTGGTGAAAAGATGCAAGGATTTACTCTAGATCTCATCTAAGTTTATGAAATTTCATTGTAAACGTTGAATGAAAATACACCAATTGCACCGGTGCAAGAATATTTCAGAATCTGCATAGACAAGTCTTTACGCCAAAATTCCATCTTTCAACGGGCAATAAGATATATGTCGTAGGTTAGAAACTTGTTTGGAAGTTGCAGCATTCATAAAGGATTGGGAAACACAATACATTAGGTCTAAAATTGCTTGCATGGTACCTTCCTCTGAGGTCATTTTAAAGATTCCTTTAGAAGACAACACTCAGCCACTTAGAAGCATGAGGAACTTCTTTTATTTCGCACTTCTTATCTTTGTTTTGTGACCTGATTGGTCTGTCCGAGACGTGGATAAGAAGAAGGAGAGGAGGAAGGAGGCGGTGCACGCCGCAAGATTGTGTCCTCAATAATTGGGCCCCTTTCGGTAGTTGCTCCAAGACTTGTGGTGGAGGGCTCTGGTTCAAAGAAGGTCTGTTCGAACTTGAGCAAGGTGTCGTTGTAAAAAGTGTCCTTATTATTACAGTTCTCAACGATATAGGGCTGTTTCTTGTAATACGCAATGCTGTCCTGTTAACTGCTGGTGGACTTGGAGCTCCTGGGGTCCATGTCAGGGTTGTGAAGTGTCACAGCAAACCAGAACGATGCGTATTGTAACATCTAACTCGTGTGGAGGCACTACGTGCCCAAGTTCTAGAAGTCAGAGGCGGAGTTGTAATACTGGAGTGTAAGTTAAAAACTTTATTTCCGACGTTTTGGTTTCCTTGGCAAAAAAGCTTACGCCGAGCGCCGAAAAGCCTGATTCATGACTTGCTCCTTACCTTCAGCATTTACATTTCCACCTGTTGCAATGACTACTTAATACCTATATATTCCACTGCTCAAATAAAAAAAAAAAGACAAACAAAAGCGAAAGCAAAAAACAAACAAAGGATATCGAATCTAAAAATTTGCCAGCTATAATCCAATTTTAGCACAAACAATTAAGGGTCTGCCTCGCAAAGCTTAGTAATGGAATTGCAATCTATGGAATTGGTAAATTGAGAAGTGCACTTAACGTTATCAAAGTTGTTCCGAAAGGATTAGTCCTGTTAAACTGTTCAGCATAGTGACTCTGCTGCGATGTCTTTGCAATATTTGCGACTGAAAGTGATCTTTAACGAAAAAAGTGTCTATCCTCAGGTACACGCGTAAGTCGTGCTTTATCGTGCCCGCGCCACTGTCCTCCAATCAGGTTGAATATACTTTTAGGAATTTTTAGATTTTAGTATTCTTTAGAATACAGCATTTAGTTACAAAGAAAGTGCGTAACAGAAGAAGAAGAAAAAGAAGAAAACTTTATTCAAATGTCCATGTGTTTAGCTTTCGTTTCTTTATGCTTTGTTAAAATCGTTCAAAGATGTTTTCTCCCGATCGCTGACGCTTAACTTCCTCCACGATTAAGTACGGTCCGATGTAACGAAGGGAGTGTTTGCCGTAACGGGACGTTCTGATATAACCTGCGGGATATTAAAATCAGCGTTTCTAAGCTCATAGCCTTGATAGGTAGACTGAAATATTTCTGTAATATACAGTCGCATTAATCCGTTTTTAACTTTAAAAATGAGTGTAGCTATGCTTTGTAATCTCCTTTCATATAGTTTTGATAGAGAGGCTCTGTTTAGTAAATTACTATACGTGTCCACCTTAGATTTGAAAATTGCTCTCAGTGCTCGTTCTTGAATACGCTCAAGCTTACGTCCATCGGCCGTTTTGTAGAGTTGAAGTTTGGCTGAGTAGGGTATAAGGTTGCGTAGCCTCGTTAGCACTCCTACTTTCTGGCCTGTTTTCTTACAGATAGCACTTTTATGTCTCGAAAAGGACAAAGGAAAGAGAGCAAATTGTATTGAAAATAACTGCCACAGGCCACTTTCATTCTCTCTTTTCTTTCAAGTGAGGCTGTTAGTCTCGAGAATTTAAGACTGTGAAAAGATAATTTAATTGAAAGCTAAGCTTATCGATGAAAGGCCGCAGCCGGGAACAACGAAGTCTACTACTTAGAGGGCTAAAGCGAAGGATACATAGCATTTGTGGTTGCTGGGTCCTTTTTGTGCCTTTCCCCTTCTACTTGTTAGGGTCTCATTTCATTTTAGTTTTTCTATTCAGTTTTAAAGCTTGCCTGCCCATCCCGTAGGGATGATAGAAACTCGAAGAATAGTTGATTTCCATAAATCATAAATGTTTGTGTGTTTCAGCGCACTGTGTACTCGGACGAATGACGTTTTTGTGTCACAAAATTTAACTTTTATGCCAATGCAGTGAGTACTGAGCGTGCTCTAAACAAAGAAATCTCTATATTACATTAATTTCCCTCGGCAATTAAAAGGATATAATGTCGCAGCCTGAGGGCTCTTTGTGAATACCGTAGAACACAAAAGGATATCTCAGAAAACAAAATATGATATGGGAAAATACCGGATGGATATAGCAATGTATGTCGTCCTATGATTTGGTGTGAGACTGAAAGTATTGTCAGATTGTATCACTTTGCTCTCTTGATTGTTATTTGAAAGTATGAGAAACTCTCCTCTGGTCGTTTATGTTGTATCTGTGGTATTGTGCATCCTTATTAGTCTTTCTGAGTCGTGGTTAACTCGCCGGAATCGGCGGGGAACCCGAAGAAGGCCATGTACTCAACAAGTAGATTGTGTTCTTGGTAATTGGAGGACATACAGAAGTTGTTCAAAGACCTGTGGCATAGGATACTCAGTTCAGCAGCGGTCTGTCAAAGTTTGGCCGAAATGTGGCGGTAAAAGGTGTCCTTATTACTATAGTTCTCAACGATATAGAACTGTTTCCTGTTATACGCAATGTTGTCCTGTCAACTGCTGGTGGACATGGAACTCCTGGGGTCCATGTCAGGGTTGTGGCGTATCTCAACAAAACAGAACATTGAGTATTAGAAGGCAAAACACTTGTGGTGGTAAAGCATGCCCGCGATCTAGAAGTCAGTCGAGAAGCTGTAATACCGGAATGTGAGTTGCTTTTTTTTTCTTTTATTTCCATTTTTTGAGAGATCAGCTCTTGTCTTTCTATTCTTTTCACCCGTTCATACTAATTCCTCAGTCCCTGCATTTGCTAACAGAAAAATTCGCTACAGTCGAGGCGATGGAGGAGTAATAGGTCTTTTTGTAAGGAAAAAGATGGCATCTTGAAAAGTCATCAGGGTCTACTTTCAATTTTTTTTTATTGTTATTTTTCCTTTTTACATTCTGTGCTTATTGCTTATAAAATCTAACACACAAACTAAACTTGCCTTTAACAACGCATTGCTCGGAAGTTAAGAATTAAATTCGTATCTTAAGTAAGTGCTTTTTAAGCATGAGCGTTCGCTTGATTGATATTTTTTAGTTACCTTTGGTTAGATACTATTTGTGTGACTACGTTGATTTGGAACCAGAGTTTAGACAAAGTTGCTTGCATTTATGATAGACAATTCAAGGCTCGTATTGGCCTTTACAGCCATTACAGAAGTCACCATCTGTCAATGATGTGAAATGGACACCTATCTTCTATACAGAAGGGGAGCCAACGACGACGACGACGACGACGATGACGACTTGAGAAGCACGCACTGCGCAACACTTTATTTTTCTTGACAAGATGTTTAGAAGTCACTTTGAGATTATCACGGCTAGGAACGTAATTCATTTCCGGTCCTTTTGAAGTTATGACGCTATCATGCGTCATAAAATATCCTAAGGGAAAACCCACTGTTACAAGAGTGGTAGTGATAAAAATAAGGCTATTGTGGTCTGCGGAATTAGCCGTTTTAATCTCGTTGAACGCCCCACCAAAAGCCGTTTGCGTGAGCGAAGCAACTATTATGCATCGTCATTTAGTAAGCGAAACAATAACAAAACAGAGAAATAACCTTTGGAAACAAGCTCATGCTTGTCGTGTTAATTGAGAGCCAGTGTCACAGGTCACTCGACTGAAATACTCTCATGTAAACAAAGCATATAACATTCCTCATGCTGTTAGCATCTAATTTGCAGTTGATGATTTGAAATGTTCTCAAGTCACGAGTCGCTCTCAGTCCAATGCATGGGTTTATCGCCCGTTATGATACATAATCAATCAGACTAGACAACTATGTCTGATCCTTAGGAAACTTTTCGGTGACATTTCAATGGAAATACTAACAAAACTATCAATAAAATTCGGAAAGAAATTATGGTGGTTTCGCACTTAAATGGAATTAAAATTTAGTTATTTCATGTGATTATTTTTTGTGATGGTTAGACAATATTTTCAAGAAAACATTTTTTTCGCCTATTTCGTTTACTTTTAATTCTCGGCTGGTACCGGCATCGCTGGGAAAAAAACTAGGTTGAAAGTCTCAAAATTTAACCTTAACTGTTTGTACAGGATTCGGAAAAAAAAAGCGTTATGTAACAAAATCGACTCTCAAACTAACACTTTTGTAAAACACTTCTGTTTCCTAATCTCTCGTAGCTTACTACGCGCTTCTACAAATAAAACTTTTAACTCGATTTGATGGGATTAGTACAGTCTGAATTAGGTAACATTTGCGGTAATAAACAAAGTTTAAAAATGACAGGCAGCCAATCTTACGTTGGTTAATGCTCAGCTGTGTAAATGCGTTTGAGTAACAGGATTACCGCTGGGTTGCCCAAATATAAAGTTGCAGGTAACGCAAGCATAATGATGGTCATAAGTACAATCTTAGCTGATACAAGCGCCGCATTACACTTACTTCTTAGAATTTTTTTTTTCCATTCAGAATGTCTTCAATGGCTTAAAATTGGATCTTACTGAATGTACATGTGCACAAGTTGACACCAAGTTCAGCGGAAGTTTTTATAACCGGAGTTTTGACTTCGTTCCAGATCGTAATGACATTAGATCTTTAAATGCACGCACGTTACAAGAACCTTCATGGGCTATCTTCGGTAAATTTTCTCAGGGAAATTGTACTTGCGTCCGAACATGAATCATGTACGCTTTGTTTCTTCAATTTGCGATCGATTTTTGGATTACTTTATTAACCCTACGTGTCTGTTGGAGCAGTGTTTCCGGGTCTTTTCCCATACATATATATATATTTATTGACACCGATCATGTGCCATAACATTGTCAAAACCGTTTTTAAATGTTTTAAAAAAGGTTTTTAACAGTATATCTTTCTTCGTTATGAACGACTTGAGATAAATACTGCCTTACCGGAATACGTGTTCTGCCTTGTTTCTTTCCAAACAAAGGTACAACTTTGAAAACTCCTCAAATTCACCGCCTTTTTAAGCGGGGCAATATTTTACTTCGTGAACCCTTAAAACTTGAATTTACAAGTTAAATGAAAAGTAAAAGATGGAAAGATACGGACGCATAAAAAACAAAGAATGAAAGATAAGGCCAGGTATTCGAAACGATTGCAAATTTACCATACGGCAGACGATATGTGTGTTTCATCTTTCCTAAGTTTTAAACCAGTGCTCTTCTAACTGCTTATCAGCTTGCCGGGATTTTATTTTGTCGTTTTCCAAAGGTATATTAATTGTAGAATAAGTATTGATCTTAATACGCGTCATAACATTTAACCCGCGAAACGGAAATTTGACCGAACAAGTTATTGCAGATTTTCAGACTTAGTTATCATTCTAAGAATATTATAGCACGTGGTGGACGACGTTTGTTTGACTTTCATCTCAAACTTGTCGCGCGGAGCCAAAGTAGTGGTTGTTTGAGGCGTGTTACGTAAATAAACAAAGTGGCCTCTACTTAATTATTTCTCAATCACCAAACAACGTCGTGCGTGCTCCTCTAAACGTTTTACTAAGGTTTCTCTTACGATTTCTTCGTAACTACGACACTTTTCGGCTTCTTAAAAACATGAGGAACTTTCTTTTTGTCCTTTTTCTGCTATTTCTGGTGTTATGTACCTTAATCGGTCAGTCTGAGTCGCGGCGAAGAAGAAGAAGAAGAAGGCGGTGCTTGCGAAGGAATTGTCTTCTAAACAGCTGGGCAGCAAGTGGAAGCTGCTCAAAGACTTGTGGTGGTGGATCCATGGTTCAACGGAGGTCTGTTTACAGATGGCCCAGTTGTGGCGGCACGTCTTGTCCGTCTTACAAGAGTTCTCAACGATATAGAACTGTTTTGTGCAATACGCAATGCTGTCCTGTTAACTGCCTTTGGACGTGGAACTCCTGGAGTTCTTGTAGTGGTTGTGGCATGTCACAACAAAGTAGGACGATGCGTATTGTACGTTCCAATTCGTGTGGGGGTGTTGCGTGCCCAAGTTCTAGAAGTCAGACGCGAAGTTGTAATACCGGAATGTAAGTTGTCTATTATTTCTCTTACCTCTAGAGCATCCCGCGTTGAGCCTTAGAAACCCGGCACATGATTCTTATCTTACTTGGTACATCCTTTCATATGCCTGAGCAACTTCTTGATACGTTCGCCTCAAATAAGTGCAAAGCGACTGCTTATCAGAGAGCTAAGTCCCGAATTATTTTCAGTTTCTGGAGCGGGGAAACTCGTACATAACCCCTCTGACTTAAAATGGGTGATGACCAACACATTTTCGAAAGTTGTTTCATCTTTTTCGTGATTCAGTAACAACACTCAAAATTTCCAATGCATCCAACTTTATTCCGAAAATAGTGGATAAAGCGCCTAAAAGCAGGAGCAATTGTCAATATAGGAGAGATTTATTGTGTGGGGGGCAGAGGTCCCATCTTCAACTCTATCATCTACTGCTTGTTTGCGTAATGTCTTCATTCTGCAAAGGTCATTTTCTTTGTTTTACATCAGTCTGTGAACCGTGAGCTGTGACTTTGTTTGTCATATCTTGTAACAGGTCAAAAGACATTCGGAAAAAAAGGCAACTGAAAACAAAAACTGAAAGATATAGGTTGTACCTTGAACCTTTGTTTCGAACTTGCAGTATTCATAAAGATTAGGAAACATGCTACATTGGATTTAAAATTGCTTGGTACTTTCTAATGATTTCATATTAAAGATTCCTTAAGAAGGTACCTCCTTGCCACTTAGAGGTATGAGGAACTTCTTTTGGTTCGCTCTTCTTATCTTTGTTTTGCTGTGTACCTTGATTGGTCTTTTTGAGTCGTGGACAAGAGGAAGGAGGCGGTGCACACGGCAAGATTGTGTCCTCAATAGTTGGACCCCTTTACTTTAGCATTTATACCTTCACCTATCTTAACAACTTCTTAATACACATTTTTTGGCTCGAACCAACGATGGACAAAAAAAGGCAAAGACAAAAAAAACAAACAAAGGATAACCATTCCCAAGAGAGCCAGCTATAATCAAATACTAACACAAACAAGTATCTAACTGCGTCGCAACGCTCAACACTGGCCTTGTAATCTATAAAGTTTGTAAATTAAGAAGTCTACGTTAGGCTATCAAAATTGTTCTGAAAAGGCCCGACAAAGTCAACCCGGTTTTATTGCACTGTATGCGAATCAAATCCAGAATTTTGCTCCGTTGTAATATATGCATGGCTGGTTCAATAATGTTAGTGTTGCTAAACAGTTCGTTACCGTAACTCTGCTGTGATATCTTTGCAATATTTCCAACTGAGTTTGATCTTAAAGTAAAACGTGTCCACCAGGTAGACGCGTTTAGGTAGACGCATTGGTCGTGCATAATGGCAAGCTTTCTTCTAGCGCAGCTGTCCTCCCATCAGGTTTAATACTTAAAAGAATTGTTAGATTCTAGTGTTCGTGAATAAAAAATAACAGCATTTAGTTAATGAAGAAAGTGCGTAACATCGGAGAAAAAAAAGGAAAGAGTGCGAGAGGTGCTGAAAATAACTGCCACAAGCCACTCTCGTCCTCTCTCTTCTTTCAAGTGTGACTAACAGTCTCTAGAATTTCAAATTGTGAAAAGATCAATTAATAGGGGGCCGCATAACTAATCGATGAAAGGCCGCAGGGACTAAAGAGGGTTTCTATATCCGGAGTTTTATCCAGATCGTCAAGACTTTAGATCTTTATTGCATGATAAACGCACGTTGTAAGAAGCTTAAGAAACCAGATTACCAGTAGGTTGTCCAAATATAAAATTGCAGGTAGTGCAAGCATAATGATAATCATAAGGACAATCTTACCAAATACAAGCGCTGCACTACACTTGCCTCATATATATAAGCATTCAGAATATCCTCTATCGCTTATAATTGGATCTTACTGTATGTACGTGAATGCAAGTCGACACAAAGTCCAGGGGAAGTCTTCATAACCAAAGTTTTGACCTCGTTACGTAAGTGTTTACTAAGCCTGCGTGAGCCCCAGCCTAACAACGTAACTCAGCAATGCGTTGTTTATTTATCTAAGCGTGACCTGTTCGATGTATGTTATGTGGGGTACACAAAGGGCCACCTTCACACGCGCGTTGAGGGACACCGTCAAAAGGCGTCATTTACAAGTAGTTTTCCAAAGAACATAACACTACTGTTCCGAATAATTTCTTAGCAAGCTTCAATGTAATTAAGAAATGCGTAAACAAGTTTGACTGCCCTGGTAATGAAATGCTGTGTATTCAAGATCTTAAACCAGCATTGAATGCACAGTCGGATTCTCTTCGTGCTAGTAAAGTATTCATGTAATTAGCTTCGCACTCTTTTATGCAAATTCGCTTCAACTTAACCTTTTCACAAACCACATTTTATCATTATTTATGTAACCTTGGTATTGGCGCAAGATGCACCGAAACGTCGGTTTCTATCACTTATATTTCTTGTCTCATGAATGAAAATAAAAGATACAAAGGTACGAAAGCGTAAAAAACAAAAAATGAAAGGTAAATCAAAGGCAGGTATTCGAAATGATCGCAAATTCACGATACGACTGACAATACATGTGAGTTTCATCTTTCTTAAGTTTTACAAACCAATGCTCTCTTGCTGCTAGTCAGCTTTTCCGTTTTCCAAATGCATATCAATCATAGAATTAGAATATACCTTATGACGCATCATAGCATTTTTAGCGCCAAAACGGAAATTTGACACAGTTTATTGCAGATTTTCAGACTTAGCTGTCATTGTATCGCGTGCTTGACAACATTTGTTTGAGTTTCATCTCAAAGTTGTTGCGCGGAGCCAAACTAGTGGTTGTTCTAACGTGTGTTGCGTAAATAAACAAAGTGGTCTCTAAATAAAATCTCAATCAGAAAATAACGTCGTTCGTGCCCTTACTGGTCTATATTCTGATAAAACAACACTTCGCAGTAAACAACATAAGTTTTAAGTCAGCAAAACACAGTATTCGTGATGTTAATTGGAAAAGGGAAGCACTTCGACGGCCATTGGGTTAACATTTGCCTGCGGTCAAACGATAAAACCACCTGATATTTTACGCCAACGTTAATTGTCATCAAACGTCTCACTTCAAATTGAAAGATCGTATTTCAAGCACTACTACGCCACTCCAGTGTTTAGCCCTCTTACCACTCACTGAATCAAACTATGCGGCTATGAAGGTCGTAACGAGTTTTGTAGCGCTGGCTTTTGCGACTTGCTTCCTCTCCACCGTGGATTCTTGGCGTCGCAGACGGAGACGTCGATGCTATCGTAATTGTACGCCTGGTAACTGGGGAGGATGGAGCACCTGTACGAGGTCATGCGGCAAAGGAACACAAGCTCGCACAAGGGGGATCTCTGTGCCTGCTCTTTGCGGTGGTTCATGCAACTACAATCTGAGAGAGACCAGATACTGCAACACACAATGTTGCCGCGTCAACTGTGCCTGGAGTTGGAACTCATGGGGTCCTTGCAAAGGTTGCGGCATGTCGACTAAATCACGTACTCTGCGTATAACTCAATATCCAAGCTGCAGGGGGACGTCTTGCCCCAGTCAGAGAAGTCAAACCATAAGTTGCAATACTGGAATGTGAGTTATTCAGAAATCGTTACAAATGTTAACCTTTTTCGTAGGCTGTGTACTTCTATCACAAATATTGCGCGCCTTGTAGAAAACCCCTGTTGTGTGTTTTTGGAATATAAACCTCTAGCCTGTGTTGTAGTATTGTGTACTTCTGTTCTAATCTTTCTTACCGTGGACCGCAGCTTGTGTTTATTTTTCTTTGACATTTTTTGTTGACTTTCGAGGAGAATTTAAAAAAGTTCTACCTCGATTTAAACCAATTTCATTGATAACTTGAATCTGCTACGTGTGATTAAGATCGTATGATACATTGTTAATGATTGATTCGAAGTAGAGTATGCTTTTGTTGAAGCATGGCGTAAAATGTAATTCTGCCACTCAGTAAAATGGGAAATTTAACGGCGCTCGTGGCACACTAGCTATCCACATGGAAATCTATTATTGTGTCAGAACTGTAACATTTATTCCTTTATGTTTCCGTGCCTTACGTGCCCTGACATGATCTCATTACCCTATCTTAGTGAAGACAAAAGACAGACATGTGTTAATGTCACATCTGGCGCTGTACCCAATTTTTTTTTTTTTTTTGTTTTTTTTTGTTGTCCTTGCATGAGCCATTACCTAGTAAGAAATTTGGTGTTTAACCTCTTTTTTCGCTGTAGATCTTCGATATATCTGATGGAAATAGTTAAATTGAGGTATTTTAAAGATCTGTACTCTACTAGATATCTTCTTGACCTGCAGGGGACATTGACAAATTACCTTCCGTTGTCTGCGTTCTATGGTATAAATTCTAATTTTCTCTAACTATGCTGTTTACCACACACTTCTATATGTGCAAAGAGGGAAAGAAACTAGTTTACGTACTTTGAGCCTTAAATCTTAAAAGAAAACGTTACAACGACCTCTCTGTTGACCTACGGAACCTGGCACTGGCGCTTGCTCGATTGCATAATACATTTACGTGAGGTTATGCGTTGCGCAACGCAAGTCGAGATCTTCGTAGAGCATAACTATGAGCTGGTTTCGAGTTTTCTCGCGAGAGAGATCCGATTGTGATACTTTCTTGTAACTGGACACGGTAGATGCTTCATTACTGCCCTGTAGAATGAGAAAGAGTTGAATTTTTGCATCCCTAAAGATTTTTCTTTCAATATTGAAAGCGGACCTGCCAACAGAAATCAAATTTCTGGGAGGAGAGTATCAGCTCAACTCAAAAATACTTACGTCGAGCCTTGAAGAATGGGATTATCTGAATGTAATTAATAATTACGAGTTTTTATGTGCTTGAACTTCATACCGGAGATGGGTCTAATTATGAGGTATCATTGTCGCTTAAGGTCTAACTAAGCAGTAAGTGAAAATACATCGGCGCAAATCCGCCTTGGATCTTGACAAACCTAAGTCATTAACGTTAAATCTAAGACAACAAGTCAAGGTCGATTTTTTTTTTTCGATAATTTTTTTTTCCATGAGAAAAATCTGAGACGGTAAGTAAACGATCGTTTGGGAAATTTCCGAGATTTGAAAAATTTGCATTACTAAGTGGGTGTGAGCGAATTTCATTTAAAAAAAGCATTTTAAGCTCGCCTTTTGCTTTGACACAGATGCTGTCCGGTGAATTGCGCAGTTAGTGGTTGGTCAAGCTGGGGAAGTTGTGATGCTGCATGTGGACAGTCCGGCAAGAGGATTCGAACTCGTTCAATCACAACGCAGCCTACCTGCTCAGGTACTGCATGCCCGTCTCTCCGAGAGTCTAAGTCTTGCCAAGGACCATGCTGCCCAAGAGATTGTACGGTTAGTGTCCAAAGTATTCTGTATAGCGTACCGATTCGCTTGTCTCAGGAGTAAACACTAGGGACCTTAAGCATCCACGACCGCAACGGCAACGAGGACGTGGAAAAACAAGAGATCTAATTGACAGAACAATAGGTCAGCACGTGCATTTTGAAACTTTGTACATTTCTTAGCCGTCCTATGCAAAACAACAACGTGAAATCGCCAAAATTTGCGTCGTCTGCGAACCGAAACCGCGACGGCAAATTATTTTAATTTCCATTTGGAACGCAACGCTACTTTTATACATCATGCTGAAGTTGAGCTCTGGCGCCCGTATGAGACAGTAAGCTCATGCAGCCATTTTTGAAATTCTTACTAAGAGTAGAAATTCATTTTTTAATCGAAGTCTTCCTTGGCGTTGCCGTCCTGACTGTTTAAACACGAAGGCGCGCTATAAAAGGAGCCTTAGGTCCTACTGGACCATTTGTCAATCAACCGTCGTGTGATGTAGAACTCTTAGAGTCAAGTCAGCTTGAGCTACAGCTACTCCAACGCAGTGAACAGCGGGCGCATTCCTCAAAATTGTTTTATGTCTACATCACAATACAAGAATTTTGAGATTTGTATTTCCTTTCTCCAATGGAAACTGTCTTTATTTGTGGCGGTAAATTTGAGATCGAAGTAGGTGGTTCGCACTTTACCTCATGCCACCATGCTGGTGGAAGTAAACAATAGATATCTCATTAGCTCTTTTTGTTCGTCTACCAGCATTTGAATTTGACCCGCACACGTCAACGGTGAGTGACAAATGAGCCTAGGTCTTCCTAGGGAAGACTTCCTTATATAGCGCGCTTTCGTGTTTAAGGTCTCTAATACTGGTGATGAAAAAAAGAACAAAAAAGGCATCTCCTTTTAAAGTGATTTTTCTCAAATTTGGATTCAATTCTGAGAGTTACGAAGTAAGCAACAAATAATACAAGGTGTACATATGCATTTGTAAACTTAATTTCAGTCATCGTTACTTTGTTGCCGGTAGTTTCAAGCATTTATTAATGAAAGACTGAACTACGCAAAATAAATTGGCTGAGAAGCATGCTATTTATATAGCATGCTGATATATGCTGATGAAATCTGCTGAGAAGCATGCTATTTATATAGCATGCTTTATATGCTGATGCTAGGATGGGGGAGAACCCATATGGTTGCCCCGAACGATCCCACATTTGTGGTATCGTCTAAGCCATGCCAGAGTGCTCTAACTTAAAAAGCCTAGTGAGCTATGCGCAATGCTAGCGGCAATGACTCACCCCACAGTGCTCAATTTGGACATGAAAGCAGAGCTTTGTATGCTTTTTTAAAATCATTAGGTCACTAACTGGTCTAGTTGGGGGAAGTGTACAGCTCCGCCGGGGAGGTGTTCTGTTAACAGTGGTACAAAGACAAGATCTCGTAGAGTTTCTAGATATCCGAGCTGTAGTGGAAAATCCTGCCCATCCTTAAGCGAACAGAGCCGATGCACACCTGTTCCTATCTCTTGCAAGGTAGTCTTATTTTTGTTATTGTTGTTGTTGTTGTTTGTTTGTACTTTTTGGTTTTGTTTGCGTGCAGTTTCTCAATTCTTTTGTTATGTTTGGTTTCTTTCTGTTTTGTTTGTTAACGTCTTTTTGGCCCTTTTCAGTCTAAGATTTAATCTCTCAGAAATTTTTAATTATTTGTTTGATCACAAATTTTGATATGATCAAAACTCCTTTTTACACTCACTGTATCATCAGATGAACCCTTGGAGTTCATGGAGACCTTGTGTCGCACTTAATGGAAAATGCGGGAGAGGTTCTCAGTACCAGACACGTACTGTGGCGAGACAGCCTTACTGCAGCGCGGCGTGTCCGTCAACCAGGCAAACACGTTCGTGCACGCATAGTTGTTGCCCTGTTGATTGTGCGGTGTCCCAGTGGACTCGATGGAGTGCTTGCTCAACAACATGCGGAATAGGTAGGTGGCACACGTTTACATCAGATAACTTAATTAAGCACTTGAAATGAAATAAAGAACAATATTATGACTTGCAGATGATATGCAAAGTAAACAAACTGTCTTCGCAGCAATGAAAGTAAAGAACACTGAAATAATTTAAGTTTTGACTGAGCATTATGCTGGGATCAAAGCAAATTTAAGATGGTTTTTTTGTCCAGTGGCTTCGTGGCTCAGTTGGGAGAAGTGCTAAACGAGGATCTGGGAGGCACGTCTTTCAGTCCTGTTTAAGCTTGAATTTTACAGGTTTCTTTTCTGCAATTGCTTTTACTCCAACTTTCTTGTGAATATCTTTTCTAAAATTTTTAGGACTTGAAACGTTTGTTACCCAAGGGCATCACCTTGAAGAGAATCTTCTTACTTGCGTGCATTTTATTAAAAACACACAAAAAAAGTCAAAATACAATATCATTGCTTCATTAGAGAGATTATAACATTAGCGTAAAAAGGGTAAACGGTTAAGATTTTCCATCAGCCTGTTATTTCTTTTTTTTTTTTTTAAGGTTCAAGGACCAGAACACGAAACATAAATACTCAGCCTTCTTGTGGTGGTAAATCTTGCCCAGAACTGAAAGACACAACATCTTGCTCGCACTACAACAACCGTGACTGCGTGATGTCCAGTTGGACAGCCTGGTCACCCTGCAGTAATGGCTGTGGAAGCGGTACTTCCACTCGAACACGCACTGTCGTCACGACAGCGTTATGCCGCGGGAAAGCATGCGGAGCGAGATCAGAAAGTAAACGTTGCACTGACTTCCGAGACAACAGAGACTGTGTGGTAAGTTACCCTACCATGGCTATGTTTTGTAAGGATGTATTGTCGTTTAGAAATCTTAGATTTGAATAAAAATTACTGCAGAATATATATGTTCAGGGTATGGACAATCACTTGTTCTGCAAGGAAGGAAGTATTTCATTAATGAACATACGTTACGTAGTCATTAGAGAACGGTAGTTCGCCGGAACTCTTCAGTACATATTTCTTCCTCTCTCCCTACTACCTCTCTCCCGGCCCACTCTACTAGAAAAATTAAAAAAACAATGGCGGTCTCAAAATCCACAAAGACGTACTGTATTTCCTTCAAGTTACCAGATAGTAAGCTTGGCATCCGCTTTACAGGCTGTATGCGGGACTGACATATTCTGTAAAAGGACATTCCTTCCGTACAACTTCTCACATTGTCTTTGTGGAATTTCACATAATTCATTTAGGCGTATACTACTGTTTTAGGTGAACTCTTGGGGCTCGTGGGGAGCCTGCAGTGAAAAGTGTGCTGTTGGATCGAAACAAAGGACGAGGACTGTAAAGATTTCTAAAAGGTGTCAAGGCCGAGATTGCCCAGTTCTACAGGTACGTTTTCTCGAGAAAAAAAAAAAAAAAACGCTTGTCTCTCACCCTTCTGTGAGGGATAGTTTGACTGGTGTCAAATACTCTTGCTCCATACTGACATCACATAAACCCGAACAACGGCGTCAATTTAGCAGAAAAATTAAGGCTTGCTCAGGCTCTTCTAACCGTAATGATGCAGTAGTAGGTACCTCTTAGTGGGTTCGTGCGATTTTCGCGAACCCTCCGGTTTTACGGTCTCTCTTTTTTTTGGAATGTTTATACGATTTTATTTCATTGTGAGAAAATAATGGACCCAAATCGAAGAAGGGCCTTTTGCTATTATTGTTCTTTCTCTCCGCTGCCAAGCTCAACCTCTTTAATTTTCAATTATACCCATCATTCATCGCCAGTCTTTTCCTTAGGTTCGTTCAGACAACCACATGGTGAGTAACTAATCATTTATAATGTCGTCTTCGCTTTTTGCAGAATACTACTCAGTGTGGAACGCCAAACAATGGTTGCCAACACAAGTGCAGCAATGGTGGCTGTTCATGCAACAATGGTTACTATCTGGCTTCGGATAAGAAGAACTGCATCGCTAAAGATTGCAGGATGCCCAAACCGTCATACTGCGCCCCAGGTAAATTTATAAGCACGAAGTCATAAACTTTGTTCTACAAAAAAAAGTCGTGGGTGTACGGTAGGCGTAGACATAACGATTTATAAATGTAGGTGTAAATTAAAGCTGGATTTTCCTCAACACTCACATTCCCATCCGGAATGAATTGAGACATAAATTTTTTGACAGTTTTGTTACTTTGTCAATGTCAGTGTAATACTAAGCAGGCAGTAGATGAAAATAAAGAAAAGTATCAACGAGTGGATTATTAATGGATCCGATACCAAATTCTCTGAACTAACATCATGAGAAATTAAAGTAAGACAGCAAGGAGAATTACTAACCAGATACGAGATTGAAAGGGATAAGTCAGTCGTAGTGTATATCAATATAATTTGGATATATCAACAAAGTTGAAATGGTAAATTGGCCACCGCAACGATTACAAAAGCTGACGTTTCGAGCGTTAGCCCTTCGTCGGAGCGAACTCCCGCCGACGCAGCCCCAAACAGTTTCTTTCGAAACTATCAGCCTTTATTCGTAGTGTATATCGTTATCTTTCATCTTTCAAGGGTTGAAAACTTCATGTTCAGATTGTTAATTGTTTCTTTCAAAACATTTTGCCTACTTTAAACCTTTAAACTTTAAACTTTAATAATAAATACTCCCAAAAAAGGTTTTTCAGTACCTATTTACAAATATGAATGCTAACTATATCTGACAAGCTATTGTTAAATTCTAAATTCTAACTGTCACTCGATCATTCATTCATGGCAAGTTTCAGGACTTTCTTAAAGGCCTTTAAAGATAGAACGTTTCTGAGGTCTTCGTCTAACATGTTCCACAGAGATACAGCTCTATAGGCAAAGGACCCTTGGCCGGTAGCTGATCTGAATAATTTGCCTACGTTGTTTTGAGCAGGTGTTCTCACTGGAGGGCCCAACAACTCATTTAAAATCGATTTTTACTGTTTATTTAACCGATCATAAAAATATTTAACTCCTTTTATTGAACAACAGCTGGCGCCTTAACTTTTTTTGCTGAGGACCTAGAGCGTACACTCACATCCTGACCAGTGATCTTACACAAATTCATTTGGCTTTTCCGGAGATCCCTCAGTTTAGAATCTTAATTACCAGGTCCTGTTTCTATTTACTTTGCGTGATCTTCTTTTCATTGTTTTCTTGTGTAGGTGAAAAAGTATATGTTTTACAGGCTTTTGTCATACGTGTGTTCGTTACGAATTTGTAATGATAAGGTTCTCGGTTTTTTCTTTTACACACTTAGATAAAAATAAAGTGTTGAGACTTTGTCGCGGTGGACATTAAGCTGTTGACGAGTAAATTTTACTTCAATCAAAAATAGTTTGACTTTGACGATGTCGTAAAAAGACGTTTCTTTCTTTTGACGATCATTCAATTTTCAAAATTACCTGGCAATAGATAGCGGTGGGGAGTATATTAATCTAAAATTTGAGTTCTATGCTTTTCTTCTTTGATCATTGAAATTGTAAATGTTTGTTCGTATGTTTATTTATGGTTCCTGGATATGAACCTTTCACATGTTGATATAAACCAAACGAATTAGATAGAAGGTGTTTATTGCTAGGCGTGCTTCGTCCGTTCGCCCGCAGACCTTGAACTTTTAGGTTCAATTTTTTGGAATATTAATACAAGCAGCGAACTAGAGCCACAGTAATAAGTGCTGTGATCGTACTACAATTATCAAGATATCGTTGTCAGTTCTCCCCTCTAGCTGCTTCACATTTACTTGTACATTTGTTATGAGAATTTGGTGTTAGATCAAGATAACAACTACCTGATAAGCTTGAGTATTCTAATTACCCATTTGCTGGATAATGTCTGCATATTATAAAAGAATTTGCATGTTAATCACTTCTGGAAGTTAAAAGGTTAAGGTAGCTCTCGCTGGCATTTAGTTCCTCCTTACAAAACGCTGAAATATTTACATCTTTCCAAACCACTACTGTGTTGTCGAAGTACTCGTCGCGGAGCAACGAAAGGCAGAATTTATTACCTGATAAAATCCAAAATTGTTCTCTCCATTTGTACCGCCATTTGGTTGGAGATCTAAGTCGCACCTCACATCAGTCTTGGTATTTATCAAATACGGTACAGTTGAAGGGTCAACCACTGTAGCAGCAGTGCAGTTAATGTACTGATTTCCTCGAATGTTGATGAACTCGTACAACTTGCAACTCAGAGAGCGTTCAGTTGATTGGTACAGGGGGTCATAGTTGGAAAGTGACGCACGAAAGTAATCCCGGAATTCAATGCCAGTTGTTGGAAATTCACAAGTTGCCCGCCACTGAGTGGAGTGCTCGCGAACTGTTTGCATGTTGACTTTCGAAAGACGGTAACTCGATCAATTTCCATTCACGGCGTAATCGTCTTGCAAAGATTTTGTGCTAAACATGTCCGTATCTCTCCGATTTCGGCGTTTTTCAAGCGAGTAGCTTTGCACAAGGGTCCAAGCTGCTCCCGGCTCCGAACCAAAATCACAATAAACGTGTAGAATGTTTTTAGCCCCGTTTAGTATTTGATACACTCCGTTTTCGTGTTTCCCAGACAACATGATATCGTGACAGGATCGCATAGTCTTTTGACATCTGTGACCACTATAACCAGGCAGACACTCGCACTTGTGCCTTCTGGCCGTGACGTCACATATTTCGCGACATGTGCCATTTCTTTCGCATGGGCTGAAAGCGCGATGTAGAACAGTGTTTGGTTAATCAGGGTTTTGGTCTTAAACGGATTATTCTTAAAGGAAAATGATAAAAAATTGAATTGATGCAGTATAGAGGAATTACTTGTCCGTAAGCAATTGCTTCTCAAACAGGTTTGATGTCGCCCTCGTACGCCTAAAAACTTAAACACTTACTTGTAAGAAGTTTTAAACTGACCATTTATGGATTGCAAGCGTCTTTACTTCGCTAAATCGTTAGATTAGGAAAAAGCCTAACGTATTCACTTTTAAGGTCAGGACTAAAGATCATCAGGTTATGAGAATTGTACCGTTAAAAATAGACATTTTGTAATGTGACAAAAATGGAAGTAAAAAAGTATTGGGAAGGTTTCAGACGATCTGTTCCATCTCATCGCTTCAACTAGATGTAGTCTTTACAAGTATATATTGGATCTTTAGATTGGTTTGCTCTTAATTAATTTTCAAGTTTCGCTTAACTCTCTCGGTCAGGCGAATAAGACATCGCTGCAATTCACTGAGGGAATTCTATAATTCCGCGTTTGTAACTTCATAATTTTCGATGTATAGTGAAAACAAAGTGAACCTTCTTAAGGTAGCTCCGAACTATCTCGTAATACCTCCAACCCGACATGACTAGTAGGGATTCAGGATTTGTGTATGGAGCAGCCTTGTTAAGCTTACAGTTTTCTGTTTCCTCACTATTCTCCTTGAAATTTTCTGATGAACACTGGCAGTTTTCGGCGCGTTTTAGAAAGCAGCTGTAAAGGTTGCTTGTCGAGTGTCTTGAAAGAGAATGGCCGAAGATGCCATAGCTATCCCTGTTACGAAATCCATCTTTTGAACTTGGCAATTTTATCTGCTCACAGTCGTCGTCGTCAGAGCAATGTGTAGTGACAGACGAGATAAGGAAGAAAAGTATCAGGTTCATTTGTGGTGATTCCACTGTCTAGTAAGTTGACTCCTATGCGATCGCTAATCGCGAAGCGCTATTAAGGTGCGTCCTTTTCACGGCCTTTTAAATTCCCATCACGCAGTTGGTGACTCTAAGGGATGGCAAATTGGTGATTGCCATGGAAATTGCAGTCGAGGACAGTTTAGCTTTGCGTCAGGCGAGCCTTCTCATACTGATTTAGCTTCTGTGCAGAACCCAATATTCTGAGGCATATGAGAAGTCGCACCTAAAACCAGATAGGGCTGTGGAAAACAATTTTCAACAAACTTTCGATCTCGTTTGAAACTGATCTTGAAAGGCTTAAGTGATATCCATTATTGATATTATTTCGCAAGAATACTTGGAGGGCATCGTTAATTATTGACGTGCGTATGTTACTCTTCGCGATCGTCACGGTAATTTTATCAACTGCCAATCCCTATTCATTACTGATTTTCTGCTGTAGAGGTACTTTGAACACTTGCCGTGAAATTCATTAACTTCTTGTCAGAGTTGATGGTGACAATTTCAAAAGATGTATTCTTCCCTCAATTTTGTCGTGCTGTTGGTTCATTTGTTTTCTTTGTTTTTATTTTATTTAATTTTTTCCATAGAATTTCTTCTACTTGATTGAAAGCAGGAGGGTTTTCTTTACCTTATGAAGAAAGAACGTGTTTCGGGAGTGTACGTTAATTCTTATCGTGCAGGTCTATAACCAGAAAAAAGAAATTATTACTTTGTTTCTTGACGAAGTGCTGGCGAAAAAAAGCCTCAAACTTACGACTAAATTGGAAATTTGGAAGGGAGGGCTTCTCTTATTCGAATTGTTCTCAAATGTTTCAGAACATTTACGCATAACAAAAGTGGCTCAAACTTAATCATTCATTCAACATGAAACAATGCTGCGTTAATAATTATAGTAAAAAATCTCTGAGTAAAGTGTATGCTATAATCTTTTCACTCCCTACATCTGATTCGTAGTTCTCTTCTCCAGCCGTTATATATTTCCTTGTAAATAAGTTGAGATAATTTCGTGTTACATCAAGCAACATTTTAGCTCAAATGTTTGTCTGATCTCAATTGAAAATGCATTGGCATTGAAAGGAAAAATTGTACTGGGTGTTGCTCACTTGAAGGTTTTATCTTGTAGGCACTGCTCTCGGAAGCACTTGCAAGCATGCCCTTGTCGCGTGCCCTGGAGGCAAGACCACTTATCCTGTCACATGCTCGCTAGGATGTCCTAAGCATTATTCCATAAAAGGAGCATCTACCGTCACGTGTCAGACATCAGGACAGTGGTCTTCATATGCTACGTCATACTGCCAACGTAATAATAATCCACCTTCGCAGGTCAGTGCTAAAAATTCAAAGAAAACGTGGTGGGGAGGGGGGAGGGGGAGGGGGGAGAGAGGAGAATCGAGCATTACCAATCGGATACTCCCCTCTTAGTAACGAGCAATTTATCAAAGTGTCAGGTCATATGCTAGAGACTTATTGGCTTGCTGTTTAGCAAGCTGAACTCCGGGTCTAGGGTCAAGTTTCGATCCCTGTTAAGCTTCACTGCGTTGTGTTCTCAGGTAAGACACATCACTCTCAAAGAGCTTCCCTTTAGCCCGGGGTAGTATAAATTGGTAATTTGGTTACATCAACCAAGTTGAAATTGTAAATTGGCCACCGTAACGAGTTAAGAATCTGACGTTTCGAACGTTAGCCCTTTGTCAGAGCGAATGGCGAAGGGCTAACGCTTGAAACGTCAGCTTTTTAACTCGTTACGGTGGCCAATTTACAATTTCAACTTAGTTGACATAACCAAATGACCTTGTTACCCCCACCGACGCAGCACCTCAGTTTCTTTAGAAACTTTCAGCCTTTATTCGTTGGTATAAATTGGTTCAGGCAAACTGTCTTAGAAACATGATGAAATGCCATCCAGGTGAAGTAACAACAGTCTAATGGGACTAATACTTTGTAAAGATAGGCAAAAGCTACGGAAGAAATGGGTTTAACTAGGAAAGAGGTGGGGAAGAAATACTGTTTAAAAGTGAAGTTACAGAAGTGCAGCAAAAACCACCGCAAACTTGCACGTGTTTAATGGACTCCTGTGCCAAACCATCTGATTTCGCTTTTAACCATTAATAGCCTCTCTTGCTTTTGCACAGTTGCAAAGCGTTTAGCCATAGCAAAATAAAAAAACTCTCTTGGACACAATTTGACGCAAGTGATCGAATCTCTTAGCCATTTTTCTAACTCCGCTGTAAATTTGTAGATGAGCAATATACAGCAGATGTAATATAGGGCAGATGTGGCACTTAAGGCGTTTGTTATGGGAGGAGGGCGACTTAAATGTTGCAAAGATCATTTTTATCACGTGGCCAGCTAAATGAGACTCGTCAAAGTGGCATTTGCTTCATATTTGCGCCATATTTGTCAACCATGCCTTTTTTTCGTCCAGTGTGAATGACAATAATGTGATCATGATGGGAAGTTTGTGCGGATTTTCTAGATTGTTCTGTCGGGATCTGCAACCATACAAGAAAACAAACCACGTGGTACAAAAGTTGGAACGTTTTCTTCTGTGGATTCCAACAACAAAGACCAGCATACGTACAGCATCATTAGTGGAGGGAGTGGAAAATTTGAGCTGCGTGGAGCAGATCTCTACACTTTGGTAGTGTTTGATTACGAATCCTCACCGAACCGGTAAGTGTGTATCCTGAATAAAAATTGGCGTAATTTGTTTGGGAACCCTTTTGCAGTTAACGTTCACTTGATCCAAGGTCTACCTCGCTGGATGAAAAAGAAAAAACGCTATGACAGATTTTTTGGGTGTTCCAGTGGAGGGGCCGGGACGTTTCCTGACTAATGTAAATGAAAACAACCATATTTAACGGCTACGTTCATTTTTCTGTAGGTTTTCTCTCACAATAAGAAGTACAGACAATGGAAGTCCACCGCTGAAGCTCGATAAAATATTTATAATTTCTGTAGCGGATGTGAACGAGAAACCAACAGGCATTCAGGTAAAGACTGTCACACAAGAAATGAATGAGGAGGAATTTACTATGCAATCGGCATATAGTTAGTTATATAACCCTGCTATACAAAGTTAAGCGTAGAATTAATCACCTTGACCATTATAATGTGGTAAATGACAGGTTAAAACCATAGGGTACCCACTAACGCGACAATAGCGGTAACATTAGGTCTTTGCCAAGAAAAAATGATCAAACATGAAGTCAGCCACCAACTGCTAGTGGCCATGAGAAGCTTTGTCGGCTATTTTAGGCCTGCTTAACATGGTGTAGCCAAGTCACAAATAAGAGAATATTCCTCAAGTATAATTTAAAAGTATCTTAAGTCTCCCATAGTATGCTGCGCCACATATGACATCAGACTTGTGTCAGGAACAGTCGGTTTCTTTGTTGTTATAAGCCTCTTCATTAAAGCAAAGGCTAGTCTACAACCGTTTATTTGAAAAAAAAGAAAAAACAAGGGTCACTGCCCACTAATGATCACATGAAAGGAAAGGCACCGAAATTTCCTTTAAAAAGCGAGGCCGGAAGGATTTTGAATACCGGCTGTTTTATCCTAACTTAGACGCTATTTAAGGCAAACACATTATTTCTAAGTCTCTTCTGAGAGCATTTCAACTTCATTAACTTTTTAAATCGAAAAATTATTATTGTATTGAATTATTAATTTTCTCTGCTCTTCAGTTGTCAGGCAACGCCGTGGATGAGAATAGCGACGTAGACACAGTAGTAGGCATGCTCATGGTTATCAGCAATACCATTTGGGCGTTTGATTTGACAGTGTAGGAGGAAGTAGGATATCAACAAAAAATATCCTTTTTTTTCTCATTTTTTCGATTTTGATAAATAACTTTAATCAGTAAGTATTCTTTCACTTAAATTTTGGCTTAGTTCTGATTAATTAGTCGTCCACTCTTGCTTTGCGGTCGTTTGATTTTGTGTATTATCCATATGATCAATGACCCAATCAGACTCTACTCGTCCTGATACCATTATTAGTTATGATTTTATCTTTGCTTTTTCCCTAATTTGGTAAATTCAAATTCAAATTCAATGGAAACCAAAAAAGTGAAATCGAAAAAATTTGTCCGACAAAGGAAGAATCGTTATCACGAAGACACTTATGACCCTTAAGATCTAAAAAATAATTCTCCCTTCCATCTGTTAGATATTTTCTAGAAAATAGTCTCCATTTGTTATATCTGTGATTACAGGTCACGTTTTACCACTATCCAATTTTAATTGAGTACCTTGCTTGATAGCAGACAATATACTTACAATTGCGTTTTTTAATCAAGTTATTCACTCGTTGACAGCCTTCGTTCGAAACTAACATTGCTAACAGTCAACATATCCAGATGTAAATAACATATTTTCTCTCATGTTTCACGCAGATGACCAGGAATTTTTCCATTATCGTATTAGACGTCAATGAAGCCCCAGTCTCCATCGAGCTAACTCGAAACAGTGTATTGGAGAATTCGAGGCTTGGCGCGGTCGTCGGCATCCTGTCAGCAAAAGATAAAGACGCTGTACAATCCCTGACTTTTAAACTAGATGATGATTCATCTGGAAAATTTTCCCTTCCATCAAACGTGACTTGTCTGAATTCTTCCCTAAGTGGGACGCTGTGTACTACAAATTTATCGGTTAGCGGTGATATAAACTATGAAGATGAGTCGAGCTTGGACATCATTGTGCGCGTAACGGACAATAAAGGGCTTTTTCACATCGAAATGTTCAATGTGACAGTGATTGATGAGAACGACGCGCCCACGAATGTAACACTGGATGGCAGTGCTTCAGTCTCCTTGGCGGAGAACAGCGAAAACGTTCAAATCGACACTCTACTGACAGACGACGAGGATCAGGGGCAGAGTTTTTCTTACATGTTATTAAGCAATCCTGGAGGGAACTTTGAAATCAGGGGAGAGAAACTGTTTGCCTCTAGAAATGCTACTCTTGACTTCGAGTCATCTCCAAGCTATCACATCAAAGTGAGATCAACTGATAACGGAACTCCTCCAAAATACATTGAGGTAACTCTAGTTATAAACCTACAAGATGTCAACGAAAAACCAACCGATATACAGTTGTCCAACCGCAGCGTCCAAGAAAATCTACCTTCTGGAACGGTGATTGGCCGGTTATCTGTCAGTGATCCTGACAGAAAGCAAAGTCACGTGTGTAGCGTTACTGATTCAGCCAATGGAAAGGTAGGAATAACCAACAACAAACTGACGGTTGGTGGTGCGAGCGTCGATTACGAAGAGGCAAGATCTTTTAATGTGACAGTTCTATGTCGCGATCCAGGTGGCCTAACGGTAGAAACGTCGTTCGTCATTCTCATCCAAGACATCAATGAAGCGCCCACTAACATTGCACTATCAAGCGATAAAGTCCAGGAAAATCAAAAAGGTGGTACTATTGTGGCACAACTCAATGTCACCGACCCAGACAACGTCAAGGCACAAGTGCAAAGTGTTTCTCTCTCGATTTTGTCCTCGGATCCCAACCTACCGTTTCAAATTCGAAACGACGCTCTTGTCACCACTCGAGCGCTCAACTTTGAGAGTACTGCACAGTGGACCTTTAGAATATCAGCAACGGATGATGGAAGACCCGCTTTAACCCGAACAAAAGCCTTCATCATCCTGGTTATCGACGTAAATGATGCTCCAAGTGGATTAACGGTGAGCAAAATGTGTTTGCTTTCAAACGAGAAAATTTCCCCGCGCTAATCACCTGTTACTTCCGTTTTGACAGTATATCAATCAATCACTCGAAATTGTTCGCTCTTTGGAACCAGGACCGACAGATCCGAGTTAATGTTCTTAATATAATTATGCTGATGTGGACTTAAGTAAGAAACTATACCCGCTGACACACAATGTCTCTTAATACCTTTTAACAAATTGTTAAGGAAACCCGAAAAAAGAGAGGTATCTAAGTAAATTTGGTTGAGAATTTTTCTTTCGAAGGGTACAAAAATAATGATTCTCAAGGTGAGATGAGCCATCTCTTTCAGGGTAAGCATTTTCTGTTTGCAAGAGACCACCAATCTTGTTGAAAGATTGGAAATGAGAGCACATCTGAAAATATTAGCCGTTTTCACAATACATTTTCCTCTATCTTCATAGCTCTCTAGCTCCTTTGTGGACGAAAACAGCGACAGTGACACACTGGTGGGGACATTAACAGCCCTTGATCAGGACCCAACACAGAATCACACATTTCAGCTACTAAATAGTGCCTCACGAAGATTTAAAGTCGACGGTAGCCAAATAAAGGTAAATTTGTCAACACCTTTTTAACTTTGCTTGAAGTCAATTTTTCAAATGTATCTTGTTTAAAGTACAAGAATTCTTAAGAAACTTCAATTCTAGATAGAGAATGAGAATTTTACTGATTCTTCTAAATTTGGAAATTGTGGAGAAATATGAAATTACTTACTTGGTGAACTGTTTAACAGAAGCAGCTGTATTTAATGAAAAGTTTGTCTCAATCAAAATGTTTCACACAATTTCCAGAACTCTCTTTGCCCCGACGTGTGTTCTTGCTATGATGTAGGCATGCACTGCAACGGAAGTAGAATGGAGATTTTATGGAATTCTTCATATTGAAATTTTTATGGGCCCTGAAACTATGTTTGATTTGAATCATCCTTACTTCAAGGTGGCTGTTCCCAACAAGCAATGTCTAAACCAGGGAGGTTCCTCTTGTCTTTTGAACTACGAGGCACGAAAACGTTACGTGATCAGAGTGAAAGCAACAGACGACGGATCACCACCATTATCTTTTGAGAAAGACTTTGGTATTGACGTTCGTGACGTCAATGACAAACCACGTGACTTTCAGCTGTCCAGTAACAAAGTGAAGGAGAACGCCACTATAAACACTTTGATTGGCCGGTGGGTTCACCATTTGTTTTGCGATAATTCACTCACTTCGCTTTTTTAAATTACCTCTTCTTTTTAACTTTAACAAGCCAAGAAGAGGATGAAAACTAACGTTATTTTATAATGGACTCAAAGAGGAAAGTTTGAAGACAGGCAAATATAGTTAAAATCAATCCTCAGATACAAAGTTAATTAAAACCGTTTTTAGTAACGGCTTGAAATGTTTATATTGCGAAAACTCCACTCGATTTTAATTCAAGCTCGACATTTGCAGTGACAGCATCTGCAAACGGTGCATATGAACACTGATTATGATCTAATTATATTTTATAGCTTGAGTTAACCCCCCTTGCATCCTAAAATTAGTCCTCATATTCTCCACATCGTTCTTCTTTACATTTCCTCTGGCACTGACGAGGAGAACTCAATTGACATAAGGGAGCTTCTGAAATTGGTGATCATTTTCCTTTTTTCTCAGGATCTTTACATTTGAATCCAGTTCCACTCTGTAAGGAGAAATTATAAGCCATTCAATCTAAGGTGATAAATGCAAGAGAGTATGAACTGCTCAGCTGATATTCTCTTGGTTACAGGTTTAAACTAGTTCGAAATTTGAAAAATCTGTAAATGCTACTATTTCCTCTTTAGTTCATAAACGGCTCGAAGCAGACAGAAAACAGCTCAGTGTTTCCCACTTTTTGTATATCTCATGCTTACATATCCTCTGTGGGGCGAATTTTTCTTTTTATATTATGCTGACAGTTTTTCATCACGCGACGAAGATGTGAATCAAACGCTGCTATATTCACTCAAGAATGATGATAGCGGTCAATTCAGGGTCGACTCTCAGGGAAACCTATACCCAGCCAAAAACTTTGATCACGAGAGTCAGAATAAACACAACATAAGTGCAGTGGTGACAGACAGCGGAAATCCGTCCTTGAAGGTAATTTTCTTGATTAGAAGGACTCAAGTGATGATTGGGCACGTAACGCTAAGTCTCTTCGTGGGAATTAGAAACCTTGTATCATTGCTTAAATTTCAATAAACCCTTCCGCGGTTTTATCGGCCATATTGGTTGGGGGTCAAACAAAACCTCGTTGCGTAGCAACGAGCCATAGAATCTCTTATGATAAGAAGACGCGCATCGCTACCCTCGTTTAAATTTTCGCTTTGTTCAGGAACAAAAATTAATATTCATCGCTGAAAAAGAGAAGACGGTAATAAAGGCGAGTGACTTTTTCTCCTCTCGGCGAAAAAGCTTTTCTTCTCTGCGTTTTATGGGAACATTGAGATCGTTTTTCCTTGGAAGTGACCTCGCGGCCGACATAATGCCAGAAGGTCAGAGTACAGCTTTTTCGAATGACTTTTTGTATGTAAGTAACTTAACTGTGCAGAGGAAAAATTGAAATAAATGTGTTTACGTGCTCTTCAAACCTTTTCGACCAGACAGGCTAACATACTCTTGAAAAACCAATAACTCGGTAAAGAGAAACCCTTGGTTTAATGGGTTTCGGAGATAGGTGTTCTGTCGGCGGCTGTAACAACGATAGAGGAGATCCGAAAAAATGGGTCATCCACTCATATGTACAGAAGTTATCGTTCCACAAGCCCAAGCAATCATTAATTGAAGCATGGTCTCGACAGGTTCAGAAGGGAAGGAAATATTTCTCACTAGGAAAGTCAAGGGAGAGTGTTGTCGTCTGCTCCAATCACTTTCGAGACGGGAAGCCTTCAGTAAGCAATCCAATACCTACTCTTTTTTTGACTCCTTTTGAGCATTCAAATTCTAAGTCACCCAAAAGGAGGCGATTATCAACATTGGTTGAAAATAGTGATATCATCACTGCAAGTGACGAATTGATGAAAAGTGGAGACGATTCCCCAGGATTAAAACTGTGTACAGCCTCTGCACAAATAACCAGAGATGCTGATGTTCAACTCTATACTGGCATGCAAAATACAGATGCTTTCAAAAACTTATTTGAGTACTTATTCCCACCATAAATCCTAAAATTTAAAACTACACAATATGGATGGCTAAAAAAACATATTCTAATTTCTTAACCGAAAGGAGTGCTTTTTAAAATGCCATTCTCGCACCATGGCGGCCACGAGGTCACCTTCAAACAACATATCAATCTGCCCATAAAACGCAGTGATAAATAGGTACTTCGCCAAAAATTCGGCACTTACTTTCAGTAACGCCTTATCTACGTTCCCACCAGATCTTGGAGACGAAAATAAGCGATTTTCCCTTTATAAAGTTACAATATTGAGCGAAGGTACTGACGCGCGTCGAATAATTACAAAAGAAGATATTGCTTGTTGCTACGCAACGAGGTTTTGTTTGACCCCCGAACAATATGGCCGTAAAAACCGTGGAAGGGTCTATTGCCGAAAAAGCAGATAATTTTAGTAAATCGGATAATTTAAACTTAAGTGGGTAAGAAATTGGCTCGAACAGACGCTAAGTTGCGATAAAGGTATCAGTAACTATAAGTGATAACACAATAGGCAAGAATGAATGATTCATTTTGGCCAGACTTTGAAAGGATAATCGCCTGTTGTTGATTTTAGATTTCACCCCATTCCAGTTCTTCCGATTTTATATTTCATACATCTACGGTCAGGAGGCCTTAGACCAATGCAATCCATCTTTACTTTAATCGTGAATTTGCAGGATCTAAATCTTTAAATTTTCCCTTACTGTTCATTCGTTCCAGATGGAAAAATCATTCATAATTGAAGTTTTAGATGTCAACGAGGCTCCGGTACACATCAACATAACATCTCAAGGAGGCCAGCTGTCTTTCCCCGATGGGCATGCACAAGTTCGCGAAAACTCCCGCTTCGGAACAGTTATTGGAATGCTAGAAGCCTTAGATCACGATGCTAACCAAACTCTAACCTTTAAGCTCGATGATGATGCTGGTGGGAAGTTCACATTGGGTTCTACGGCAAGTTGCCAGACGATTACCAATATCCCAGGGGTGAACGCTAAGTGCACCATTGGTTTCCATGTGAATGGAGATCTTGACTTTGAACTTTCTAGTGAGTATTACGTGACAGTGCGCGTTAGAGATGGCAATGGTCTTTTTACCACTGAGCAGCTCAGAATTAACATCGTGGATCAGAACGATGCACCTGAAGATGTGACTTTGGGTGGAAGCTATTCGGCCAGAGTGTACGAGAACGCGAATGGGTCACTCGTCGGAAAACTGGTGACAAGTGACGAGGACGTTGCGCAGGCACACACGTACGTACTGTCGGACGATGCCGCTGGTCGATTTGTCATCCTAAACGACAAGCTGTATGTCTCATCGGCGGCTAAATTGGATTACGAAGGTCAAAATAATTTCACGGTGAAAGTAAATAGCACAGACAGTGGATCACCTTCTCTTAGTGTAGAACAGGTTTTCGACATCAGCGTCCTGGATGTGAACGAGGCCCCAGCCAATATTTCCCTCGCGCCTGCTAATATCACCGAGAACAGTCAACATGGCACTCGCATTGGTCAATTAACTGTCAGTGACCCTGATAACTATGGGCTACGTGGTACGTTGCAAACACACAGTTGCCAAGTAACCGGTAGCAACATTGGCAAGTTTACCATCCAGTCCAACGTTCTCGCCTTAGGAAGTGCAAGTCTAGACTATGAACTGACACCGGTTATGCACGTTCAGCTCAAGTGTACAGACAGCGGCTCACCACCCATGTCACTCGCGACAGATTTATCCATCAATGTGGATGACGTCAATGAGGCTCCTACAGGCATTTCCCTGTCGAGCAGCGCCATACGAGAAAATCAACCGCCATCTTTGATAGGTTTGAAAATATTTTATTCGATTATAAACCATTTTGTCATGTTATAAAATTAGGGTTTTATTGAAATGCTTTGAGGGTACTTCTTCAAACAAAGAAGTTTGATAACTTTCTCCTCATCAGTTTTCTACTACGAAAACAATAAATAAATTCTTCCAATTGATCACTTTCGAGTCGCCGTTTGGTCCACATTTGAAATAAAGTTGATAAAAGCCGTTTAAAACGGAGCGAAGATGTAAATACTACGATGCTTACGAAAACACGACGGAGGTCTGGGCCGGATCGTCTTCACAACGCGGCCACCCCCCCCCCTGTTTTTTTTTTTCTTTTTTTTGTTGTTCACATACTATCGCGGCATTTACTAGCGCGCCCGTTTAACTAATTCAACGCATGGAACAGACTATTTTTTCCAGGTGTCTGAAAACAATATTAATTAACACCTTGTCTGTCGAGTCTATCTTAACTTGACTATTTACCGCATAAAAACAATACTTCTATCGTTTTGAATGTGTTGTCTTTGTCATCATTTTTAAGGATTTTTCTCAACTTCTGACCCGGATAACGCCAATCAACCAACAAACAGGCAAACGTTTACCTATAAACTCATGGGAAATACCACTGGACTTCCATTCGTCATTGACGGCGCTGCTTTGAATTCTACACGAAGTCTAGACTTTGAGGCCCAGCGCTCTTGGAACATCACAGTCCAGTCCGTCGATAATGGAAACCCACAGCTAAGCTTATTAACAATTTTTCTCATCTCTGTTATTGGTACGTTACATTTACCGCTTGCAATCAGTTTAAATAAGAACTGATAAACCTTTTCCTGGCCATGTAATGTCGCGGCTGTGTTGGGCAAGCAGAATGAAGTTTAGGTATTTCGATTGGTTCAAATTTCACTTAGAAAGGATGCTATGCGTTTGGCACGAATGCGGGACTAGGAAAAAATTTAAGGCCCCATGTCATTCCAATGTCCCGTTTTAATGCAGTCTACCGACTGAGCTCTGGCACGTTAGGCAAAATTTTAAGTTCATAGGTGACAGGTGCCTCACATACCTCTGAGATCGTTGTTGTTGAAAACCTCTTCATTCGACATTCCCACGATTGTGGGACAAAATCACAGTTTTTTCAAACGGCAGTTTTTTAGTATGGAACAGCTCATGCTTATTTGATCGATTCTCTGTAGGAAATCTCACACAGTCCATAACCTCGTCTGTCTAAAACGTTATCGTCAACGATTCGGCGTTCTTTAAAGCATATTTAATTTGGAAACACTATTACAGTTGCTGATGGTAGAAGAGGAGACACAAGACCAACATTTTAATAAGATATGTCTTTTTTCTACGCTTTTCCTGTAGATGTAAACGAAAAGCCATTCAACATTACTTTGTCAAATACTGTCGTCGATGAAAACTGCCCACAGGATACAGTCGTTGGTGACCTCCTCTCCCAAGACCCGGACCGCTCGTAGACACATACCTATACCATGGTAAACAGTGCAGGAGGTAGATTCAAACTCTATGGAAAGCAGGTAAAGGTTGCCATGTCCAATGTAGACTGCCTTAAGAACGGTGGAGATTTCTGCAAGTTGAATTACGAGAAAAAGCGTTCTTACACGGTGAAAGTACGTGTAACAGATAACGGAAGCCCACGTCAAAGCAGTGAAGCAAGCATGGTGATTTCCTTGAATGATATCAACGACCGCCCAAATGGCTTCAGGCTGTCTAGTCGTACTGTGAAGGAAAATGCAACTATCGGCACAAAAATCGGTCGGTTCACCGCTACGGACGAAGATCAGTTCCAAACGCTAAAGTTTTCGTTGCTTGACAGCGATGGGGGAAGGTTTGCAATTGATTCTACAGGTTATCAGTTCAAAGCAAATAGCACGGATTATGAGACGAGTAAGGCTCACAAGATCGTGGCCCAGGTGTCGGACAATGGGACAGTGCCTTTAAATGTAAGTTCTCTTTTTTTCAGACTTAGGCAAAAATTAAATGTTTTTATCAAATATATTAGTCAAAGCGCCGCAGAAACAAAATCAAAGAAGTCGCGAAGGCTGAGCAGAACATAGGAAAATCACGAGGAGATAAAGGGAGGTTAAAGAAAATTAAAATAAACTACCTGAAGTGCAGGTGACCAAGCTGTGACCAACTTTGTATCGGCCTGGTTGTGAGGGTGGAGAAAAGGATAACGAGCCAAGTGGCCCATCAAGTCGACGCTTAACTTCGGTCTCCGCCGCTCGAAGCAACTAGGAGTATTTCTACTCTCCCATGAATGGGGTGCTAGTCCATAGCGGGGCTTCTCCTCAGTGTTAAACTCGCCGGTACCCATTTAGACACCTGGGTGAAGAGAGGCACTGCGAGAGCAAAGTGTCTTGCCTAGGAACACAACACAATGTCCCTGGCCAGGGCTCGAACCCGGACCACTCGACCCAGAGTCCAGCGCACTAACCATGAGGCCACCGCGCCTCTCACCTGAGGGTGTAGAGGGTGGTGCAAAATCGCAGGGCGGTCATCCGAAAACTACGCCATATAACATAATCATTTATTTCCTTTCACAGAAAAACAAGACATTTATCATCGTTGTCGAAAATATTAACGAACCTCCCGTAAACTTGACGCTTACATCATCTTCAGGACAACAGTCATTCCCTGACAACATGCCGACGGTCAACGAAAATTCTGCAGCCAACGCGACAGTGGGGACACTTCAAGCCTTAGATCATGACGAGGTGCAGAACTTAACGTTCTCTCTAGATGACGACGCCAATGGTAAATTTTCTGTGGGCTCGCACGTCACATGTCACAACAACACCGACATTACAGGCGTGAAAACGATGTGCACTGCACTTTTGCAAGTCAGCGGGGATCTCAACTATGAGGAAAGCCGTAATGAAGACATTGCGGTGCGCGTGACTGATCCCAACGGGTTATTCCACATTCAGCCGTTGCAGGTGGCGATTTTAGATGTTAATGACCGACCCAGCAATGTCACTCTCGCAGGGGATGATACAGCTTTTATCAACGAAAACGTAAATGATGGTTATGTGGGCGATCTTGCGACCACAGATGAAGATGCTAACCAAACTCACAGTTACATTTTGATAAATAATGGTGGGTGGAGATTTCGCCTCAGAAACAACAAGATTTACACTTCATCATTCGCAAACTTGGATTACGAAGCAAAGTCGACCTACTCTATTCGGATTCGAAGCACAGATGATGGCCGTCCAAGGTTGAACATAGACAAGACCTTCACAATAAAGGTAAGCCTGTTCAGCTTGGAGATGTTAATTTGTAACACCTTTGGGGGCGGAATTAGCTCGAGTGCTGGAAAATGAAATTCAGTAGTATTCACATCGGCCAATAAGTAGAACGAAAATTATCTCAAAGAGCTAATTACTTGTCAAGTAAAAACATGAAAAGTGTTCGAAACCGGGAAATTGCAGGTGAATCCATTTCTCATCCTGATGGGTTTTAAGACCAGAGATGACCTGATAACCTTCTGACACGAATTGCTCGGGCGAAATCGAATGTATTTTGTTTTGGTTTGTTAGATATTTGTTTTTGCTTTAACTTGGTTGTCTTTTAGTTTCTAATGTCATTCTCTTTTAACTTTTTTTTCTTTGATAACTTTGCTTCGAGAGGATAAGGGTCACTAGATTTCCAAAATGATCTCTTTAGATTTCACTGAAATGTCTTACTCTGCGCCTCATGAAGGTGTACTGACTTGACTTGCAAAACTTATAATACCGTTCTACAATTTTTAGGTTCTTGATGTCAACGAACGACCGACAGATATTTTACTACCGTCGAGAGATGTCTTAGAAAATAGTCCCAAGGGTACAGTAGTTAGCAACATATCTGTCTTAGACCCTGACGATATGGGACCTCGAGGACCTTGGCAAAATCACTCATGTAGAGTCCTCAATCCCGTCAGTAATCCTTTTGAGGTCAACGGAACAGACGACTCTTTAGTTGTTGACGGAGATTTGAACTATGAAAAATTGAGTAGTTACAGCATCTATATTCGATGCCATGACAATGGAAATCCTCCTTTATCTGTCGATAAAAACTTCCAGATAAGCGTTATCGATGTGAACGAGAAGCCCTATGACATTACCATCTCCAATAACGAGGTCACCGAGAACGCAGGGATCGTCACAATTGGACGTTTTGATACCGCTGACCCGGACAATGAGCTGACTGTGGTGCAAACTTTTACATATACCATAGAGGCTGCCTCTGGAAGTGTCCCTTTCGTTGTTGTCCGAGGCGTACTTGACACTACGCGTAGTTTGGACTACGAGACAAATTCGACTTGGTCGCTGACTGTCAAATCTACGGATAACGAAGGTTAACATAGTTATTTGTATGTAAGTAAGGAGAAAAAAAGCGCCCTTGCAAAATCAGCTGGGATGAGCCGCAAAGAGTCTATCAGAAACAACAATTAGGTCCATTTTAACGGCTAGGACACTATTATCATTTTTGTATGAAAGGCTTTGTTGTTACCTACTCGGAAAATGAGTTCTCAAATCATTCGTCTTTATGAGAGAGCGTACAATCTTAAGTTTTCCGATCAGCCTGGTTGATTATCAGTAAAACTCAGTCTTACAATTTTTCTTTCAAATATGTTTACTACTCGTTATGTGTCTGACATTCAGTCGTTTTTAAAATATATCTGATAGCTAAAAAGGCTTAAGGTTATCGAACTGAACTTCCTCTCTTTATACATATTGTAACTCTCTGTAGGTCTCACTTTGACGAAGAACTTTTCAATAATCGTCAAAGACACAAATGATCCCCCCACGGGCATTTCAGCTAGCGGTCCACTAAGTGTGAATGAAAACAGTCAACCTGGAGAGTATATGGGAAGTTTGACGACCGCTGACCAGGATGTTGGACAGACGCACCAATACCAAATACTTAATGTGTTCGCACAGGGGCATAGGAATCAAAGGTATGCCGAACCCGTGATGAGTGTCTAGCTTATCAATGTTAGTGGCGACTGCACTTGGAACTAAACACAATGTCTTTAGAATGAGTTAGTGTCGAGATGAATAAGCGCATAAAAACGAAAGGGCTACCTTACGCAATCTTAGCGTAGACCTTTTGGAGTACAGAGGTGTTTATAAAGGACAAGCTTACATGGAAGTTCTTGCAAGAAAGCTTCTTTCCTACTTCGTAATACTTGTTACTTGCTCCGATTGTGCAAAAAATTTGATGATTTATTTTTGATATGATATTGTCTTTTTTTTCGTAATAATTTCGCTCTTTTTTACCGTCATTTTCACGCTATAATTTCCCTTTTGTTGCAGTGGTTCATCAAATCTTCATAACTTGTTTGCCATTGAGTCGCCGTCTGGCAGAATAACACTACAAAAGCCAGGGCTCGATTACGAGCTGTATGCCAACTACACAGTGACAGTGAACAGTACAGACAGCGGTTTCCCATCGTACTCTACTCTGGGCTCGTTTATCGTTAGCGTTAATAACATAAATGAACAGCCCCAGAGCATGTCCTTATCTGGAAATCAGGTTAGTCGGAACGAAATAGAAAATTGTGGCCATATCTAAGTGACAGAATGCTAAACCAATAGTATTTGCACCGCACTTTGGTGATACTAATCTTAAAGCCAGGCTCATACTCGCAGGGTGCAGGAGGCTTGTCACACGGAAACCTCCATCTGGTATAACGTCTCAGCAACGAATATTTTGTAGTTCTGTTGGTGGAGCATTTGATTACAAAGTTGTGCACCATTAGCTTGAATCCCTCACCGCTCGATCCCAGGGATATGGCGAGGAAGTTAGCATTTTAAGGAATGCTAGAAACTTTCGTTGCAATCCACGCCTCCTTTGGGTGTTTTCAAAGATTGTGGACCACCCGTCTCCAGGCTCTCCTGTTAAGAGTAAAGTGAAATCCCCGCCATCAGGAGAAAGTTTAAATCTCTCGTACCCTTGTGAGATGTGTAAGGTGCAGTGGCCTAGTAGTCATTGCACTGGACTCTGGGTCGAGAAGCCTGGGTTCGACTCCTGGCCAAGTGAATTTGTCTACGACTTGTCTAAGTCATATGCAATAAAGCTCTTAAGGAAAAAAAAAAAAAAAAGGAAAGAAAAAGAAAGAAAAGCTGCAACCCCAGATTTACCCATAATGGTAATAATAATAATAATGTAATATATATATTGAGCAAATTAACATGTTGATATGATCAAATGCGCATCACAACACTTTCCGGGGGACTTTGGCCAGACTGCATCAGCAGTTTACAGACAATCGAAGGAAACTTATTTGAAGATGCCCCCTCCCCCCTCCCTCCCCCCCAATTCCCAGTAAACAGGCCAGACCACATTACAGTAATCTCGTGAGTGGGTTCTTTAACGTCCCCTGCCTAACCAAATTAACTAATTAATAGATGCAGGAGACGGGACCTACGGTTTATTCGTCCTTATCCGAGAAGACTAGAATATCTATCCATTTCTTATTAAAGAAAGGTAGCGCATTCTCCTCAGTTATTTTAAGACCCTGAGTGTTGATCCGGCCGGGGCTCGAATCATCGACCTCGACCTCCCGCACAACAGTCCAGCGCTCTAACCAATTGAGCTAACCGGATTCGGGGAATGGGGTTTTCAGTTGACCAGGGCATACATTTAACATCCCTCCTTCTTTACTACTCAAGTGGGGCACTCTTCACTTATCTCATTTTAAACTAACCTATGTCGTGACATTTCAGGTGCCCGAAAACAGCCCAGTTGATACAGTGGTTGGCGACTTTTCAGTCTATGACCCGGACAACATTCACCTTCCTCTACAAAAGTTTCAATGTTCTGTGATAACTGGTGGACCATTTAAAGTAAGTATCAAATTAAAATGAATATACTTGTATTCATTTATTTATTCACTGAAGAAATACTTCTGTGTTCTGCAATAGTCCTTTTTACAGTTGTGGGCTTGGTGGCCAAGCCTTTGAACAGGAGTGAGGCTTAGGGTGACCTTGTTATGATAGAGATGTTGCTGCTTTTCAAATGCAAATTACTTTGTTATCGTGCTAACTAGATACAGGTCTCTATCTCAACAGGGTCACCCTTAGCCTCACTCCTGTTCAAAGGCTTGGCCACCAAGCCCACAACTCCAAGGGTGCTCATCAGTTGTGCGCTAAGGTTGAAACAAATAGAATAGTGACTACATCATTATTACGTCAACATGTCCAGTGCTGTTCTCAATAGATTCAACATTTATTTTCCAGTCAGACAAAGAAATCACGAACTTTTCGTAGTTTGTATTACAGAGCGTCAAAGAAAGCTTCCTGAGTAAATCCTACGACTGTACCTCTTCTCTCCACCCATCAGTTTAAGCGTCTAACGGCAAATTATCGGCTAGAATAACAACCGGCTTTATCGGCAGCTTTCCTCGTTAGAAAAAATCTACTCTGTTACGACAGTTATTTACTTCTATCAATCGAATGTCATTCATGGAAGTTTTTTTTCTTCTCGTTTAAGTTATCTCTGCTTTAAACTTGATTGCAGGTTGTGAAACATTTGACTCTGGTAGTTTCAAAAGACACCCTGGATTATGAAACAGTAGACACATACATAGTGAACGTAAGTTATCCATGATTAGCTAGTCTGACCAGTGTGGATATTTTAAGTTTGATTGTATGTTATTCATGAAGTGTAACACGCATGTGTAGCCAGGTTGCTTTAACCTTTTCTGTTTGTACAATAATTCAAACTTTATTGCAAAACAAAAAATTGAAAAGAAAAAAATCCATAATTTAGTCATACTGAACATCCGGCGCTCTACAGATTCACAACTCAAACATGTTTTATCTTAGAGGCACAACGTCGCAATTTTTGCAGTTCTTTGTTGCGACGTGCAAAATCTATATTACCTTGAACGCAAGGCTAAGAAAATGACAAACTATTATGAGACAATATTATGGAAAGAATGAAACAAAAAAGAACAGAATCGAGAAGATTTTCGCGGAATACAGATACAGGAGTGAATCCTTTCAATCTTACATATTTGTTGATATCCTTCCACAGGTCACTTGTACAGAGCTGTTGTTCAATCCCTTCTCTATCTCTTCACTGTTTGTTATTGACATTCAAGATGTGAACGAGGCTCCCTACAATCTGACCATCACCTCCCCCAAAGTGAGCGAGAACGGACCTCCTGGAGATTTTGTGGGCACACTCAGCGTTCTTGATCCTGATTCACCGGTTAGACGGTTGCTTCCAAATTCTATTTTTTTGTTTTCTTTGCCGTAAACCAAAGTATGTATCGATAGTATAAGAAAGTCAAACACCATTTGAATTTTAGAAAAAAGGAAAGTTAATAACTCGAAGGAATTGTTACCGTTGCCAAGTCGAGTGTCCTCTAAGACTCAACTTCCTTTATTTTACAATGGAGTTTTTATTACTTTGTGTACTTGTTTACTTGAAGTTTGTTTATATGTTTTGTTTTGTTTATTTTTTCGATTGTTTTTGTATTTTACCAACCCTTCAATTAAAACTTCTGTCAGCTTTAATTTATAAGTAATTTTCCTTTACTCTGTTAATTTTCTTCCACACAGTTGAGTGAAAAAGCCAATCTATCGCTTACTTTAAAAGACCAGACACCAGGCCCTGTGGCGTTTACGCTGAACGGCACTAGACTGGTAACAACCAGAAAGCTGAATTTTGAAACTCAAGATTCTTACAAGGTGACAGTTGTTGCAACAGACAGTGGTAACCCACCACTCAATACCAGTCTCACTTTTGCAATTCAGGTAAGAAGAAACCCTAGATATTCTCAAACCTTGCGTTCAGGTAATCGTTAAGTCTCCGAAGTGATTCGCATAAAGCTCCCCATTAAAAATGTGTAAAATATCAAGCGAACTGGTGATGAGAAGATTCAAATTTTGATGTATACCACACAGATGAATAATGCTTCTTGCTCGCGCTGATTGGCTGGTTTGGAAGTGATTAGCAAGTGCTATTCACCTCCTAACAGCCGAAGAGTAAAAAAATCGTGCGCTAAGGTTTAAATATCCTACCCTTATTTTGTATTTTGACAAAAATAAACTCTTCATTTGGTTTCTGTGAGGTATGTACTAAAACAGTTATTCACCTCAGTGACCGTGAAATTGATGGATAGTTTCCTCGGTGAATAACCCTAACGCGAAGATAAAGCCAGTCTTTGAACTAATTTACAAGGAAATTTTCAGTAGTTAAAGAAAAAAATTATGAAGAGATCTTGGAAATTACGCCATTCAATGTTAATTCATATTTTGCAGTAGATAAAACGATAATCAAGTGTAAATACACTTAATTCTGACGAGATTTCCAACCGCAATTTCTGTCCTATTGCTTGAATTTATATTAAGAATTCTCCGTGGTCTTAAAAATTTCAATTAATTTTAGGTGGTTGATGTTAATGACCCGCCCAATTCCGTCAGGCTAGTATCAAATGGTATTTACGAAAATGCAACCGCTGGTACTATCATAGGAGTATTGCAGGCTACAGACCAAGATGCAGATCAAAATCATACCTTTGTGGTCACTGGTGACGGTTCAGGTATTGACGACTTATGCAATGAATCTGTTCTATTTAATTATTACAGTTAAACTCGAGTTCCACAAGAGTCAACATTTTAATATTCCCCTAGTATTCCTTAGTAATTTGTACTTCCCTTCACGAAAAAATGATGGAAGTTGAGAATCGTTTTTAAGCCAATAAGGGATAATAAGGATCCTTCGACAAAGTTAATTCAAGTAAAAACGTCGTCCGACTAGTATTGTGTTTAAATTACACGTGAGCTAGCTCGGTCAGATGAGACGCGCGGAATAACGTACGAACGAGGCATACTGAGAGGTTGTCAGAGAAACGTGAACATACTGACTAATCGAACGCTAAGCACAAGCTACAGCTGCGCATTTTGCCTCGGTCATGGCCTTATACACCGAATGCAAATATGGCGTCCAATTCGAATTCCCATTGTTCTGGACTCACTAGCCTCGTCTTCACGTGGAAATACAAAAGGATTATTACAGGTGTGAGAGGCTAGTCAGTCCAGAACAATGGCAACTCAGATTGGACGCCATATTTGCATTCGGTGTATTGGCTAATCGGAAAACTGACAAATGTGTTCAAAATATCAATCAGAACCTAGTCACTGGAATTTCGAAACAGCACGTGTCTATCTCTGTTAGAGCTCTCGCACATGTTATTAGTGTCAACAATGTTCTCGATACCAGAACGTTCGAATAAGCAGGAATAAGTCGTCAAATAAAATTATTTATTTTAAGCTCAAAACATCACAAAATCAAGATGGTCGCCACAGAAAAAAAAAAGTACCGAAGCTTGCGGTCCCCAGAGGCAAAACCACGAAAGGGCGGGAAAACGAGTGATATTTGAATAAATTCTTCTAACAAACAATATAATATCATTTTTAGATTGGTTCACTGTTAATGGAAGCAACCTGCAGCTCGCAAGCACTCCACTGAATTACGAAGCCACACCAGTAATGAACGTAACTATCCTTGTTACAGACAATGGCTCTCCCCCTCTTTCATTCAAGGTTGGTTCAATTTACAGAATCACAGTGTTGTTGTTGCTTTTCTTTATGAGCCTCAAGTTTTGCTATTACTGATATCTTTTGATTTATGCAATTGAATTTCAGGATAATGTGAGCGTTACGGTGCTCGACAGCAACGACCACCCATCGGATATAAACTTTACCTCATCCCTCTCAGTAACTGATAACACATCGTTCCAGATCGTCATACCCGAGAACAGCCAGGGTGGAACTTCGCTTGCCAACTTAAGTGTCGTTGACGAGGACTCTGGTCAACAACACAATTGTAAACTTCTCGCTGGGAGGAATGATTTCATTATTAGTTCTGTGTCTAAATCGAGGTCAGAGATTACCCTGAAGGAAGGCGTTGAATTAAACTACGAAACTCTTTTGGATACTTCTTTTAGAGGTAAGAAACGGTCTTTCCTCTGATACAGAATCTGCTTCGAGTTTTTTGTCAAACTTGGCCTTTTGCTTTGATGGTTTCTTTGTTCATCAAACGCGAGGTACAAGAAACCTACTCCTGAGCCGGGACGAGATGCCTTGATACAAAAAAGCTTTAAAAATTAGTTCAGCGGGATTACCATTGTAATAAAGTCTCCAGGGTGTATCAAGTCTCAATTGACCAATACGAAACGACCAGTATGATTGCTGCACTTAGTATCATATCGATTATTGGGAAAGCGGACTTTGCATGCTTCAGCAGTACATCAGATATTTTATAGGCAATATTTATAAAAGTGTTTTTTTCCTTATTTCAGTATCAATTGAGTGCCGAGATAATGGCATTCCCCCATACTCAATACAAAAGAACCTCAGCATTCATGTGTCTGACGTCAACGAAGCACCATACGATATCCGTTTAAATGGTTCGACTGTGGTAGAAGAGAACGTGCGTGTTGGTTACCCTGTGGGATATTTCACTTGTAAGGACCCGGATAGAGGACAAGTTCATGTGTTTACTGTCATCGGAAATTACTCATCCGTCTTTGAGGTAACAATTGCAAAATTACCCTAATAGTTCTCATCTTGGTTTAGTTATTTGGCTTCAGAACGATAACTTATGCTTTTGCCCGGTTTTTTTTCGGAATCTCTTTCCCCAAGAAAAAAAATTGAAGGTAAATAATGGAAAAAAATTTCCATTATTTGGGCTAAGACCAAAAAGTTGCATTTTATTTTTGTCCCACTCTTTCCCATCCTATTTTTTTTTTGTCAGGAGCACACATTTTTCATGAGCTTCGCCAGTGACTATCTATAGAAACTTATTTCCCATGCAGAATTTTTTAACTGTATGGTTGTAGACTCCCATAAATTAGTTTAAGGAAGATGATCAAGTTGCGATTTCTCAATTAAAAGCCAATTTCCTCGGAGTTCTTATTTTATAGTGACGCAGTCTTCAAAATAAACTCACCACGTGAGAATTGAATAAAGGTGATGATCGGTGTTAAGTATTCTAAGGCTTCAAGAAATTTTTTGGCTCTGTTTTTGAACAAGGGCCTCGGCATTAGAAGGAAACGTTAGTGCAGCCCAGAAGAAGATTGCTTTTGGGACATGCCTCTTCTTAGGGATGCCTTCATTCATAGGGCCCTAACCTCATTCAGACTGAAATGAATTTTCCTACGAGTTCCGTATATATAACTTTCACCGAGGAGACAAATTCATTTGGGCTGCGCTTTTTATTTCCTACTACTGAGGGTGACCCTTACTAGAGCTTCCATTGCACTAGATCTCCGAAGTGATATCAAATACGGTTTTGTTGCAGGTAAATAACAGTTACAACCTGATCGTCAAAGACCCTTCTCAGTTGGACTACGAGAATCTTCATCCATATCTTGTCCTCACCGTCGCTATTCAAGTCACAGATAGCCCTACAAACGGAACAGGAGCTCCACTGAAAGCCATCGGTAACGTCACCATCAACATAACTGACGTCAATGAAGCACCTCATAACATCCAACTTGTTCCCGCTAACGTTACCGTCCCTGAAAATGTTTCAATTGGTCACTGCCTTGCGCAGATAACATCACGAAACCCCGAAAAATCGCAAACAGTAGTTTATAATCTTCTCAACTACCAGAGTACGTTTTCAATAGAAGATGTTTGCAAGGATAATTCTTCCTCTGCTTGTTGTCAAGAAGACGGGTTACCTTATCTGATTGTGAAGTCGCATCTTAGTTACAATGATTACACGATACGAGGCTACCAAATTCTGATAGAAGCTGAAGACAACGGAATTCCTCCACAAACATTTAACGAGACGGTTCAAATTCACGTGACCAAAATTGACCCATGTCCCCAGGCTACTTGTCACGTGGACGCCACATGCAGCCGCGTTGACTGGCAGAATTACACCTGCGTTTGCAATGCAGGCTATACAGGAGACGGCTTCAACTGCCAAGAAATAGACGAGTGTAACGCTACCTGCACAGAAGTAAACGAGTGTAACGCCAACCCGTGCAGAAATGGTGGCACGTGCCACGATTTCGTCAATTACTACAACTGTACATGTCCCAGCGGATATGATAATGATACGGACTGCACATTTATAAATTTTTGTCTTTCAAACCCGTGTAAGAATGGTGCGAGTTGTGGCCCAATCCTGAATGGATACAACTGCATTTGTCCATGTGGTTTCACTGGGAAAGACTGTGAAACGAATATCAATGACTGCGTGAATCCTAAAAAGTGCTTCGAGGGAAGTTGTATTGATGAAATTTGTAAATTTACTTGTGAATGCAAACCCCAGTTTTTTGGTCCTCAATGTCGAAGGAAGAAAGGCGAGTGTACAGAAGAATCATGTGAGAAACAAGAAATCTGCATACCACGAAACTTAGAAAGGTACAACACTACACAATGTGTATCTGTCGATGTCGTTGTGTCGTTACCATTTACAGAAAACAATATCTCTGACCCACATTGGCAGCACCAGCTTGAACTTTGGTTCTCTACAAATAAACTAAATTTTTCGCTAGGAGAAATTACGAATGACGAAGATAATACAGACATGGTTAATGTAAGAGACGTTTTCGTTATAAAACCGAGCTTAGAATCTCAGTCAAAAGTAAAAAGAAGCTTACTCGAGGAAAACCCCAATACGTTAGACTTCGTAGTACTTGTCTACTCAAAAGAACAGGGAAGATATCTTGGTGTTCCACAGAATACCGTCTTGTGCAGCATGAACAATATCTGTGTCGCGCACAAATACACCAGCACTGAAACAACGGATGATTTTGAGTACAAACTTTGCAGTGCAACGGCTATCAGGGTGAAGACGAAGAAGATTCCATCGTGCGCTCCTGATGACCCTGGGGACAGGCACCTTCGAAGGCAGCCACATCAACCGAGGATGAGCTTATATTACATCACCGCTGGTATTGGAGGGATCTTTCTGATCGTTGTTATCACAGGACTGATCCTGTGCAGAAGAAACATCCTGATTGCACGAGAGCGCAAATTTATGAAACAACACCGGTATAGGGAGAGAAGAGACACCTACACCGACAACATGCACAGGCATCACAGGGCTAACCAAGAAACAGAAACCGTAGGAACTCTGAGCCCGGTATACGGAAATGAGGAGCAGGAGGTTAAACACCAGGTAGTTACGCGGCAAATAAATGTGACGGACAATCCGCTCTATGAGGCTCCTGGCGAAATCAAAGTCAAGCGTTCGGAATCTACTCGTGGCTTTGACAATCCAATGTACGTAAGTTTCCAACCGCCGCAGTCGGACGATAAGAAAACGGTGCGAGAGGAAGAAGCCGAGGAAGCCCACACTGCTGTTGGATTCGCGAATCCCATGTTTGCATCATACAGACAGGTGGGTCTGGGATGCTTGTGCAACTATGGTATTTTCTTAGGTGGTGTTGTGCCACCTGGTCTCCAAATTTCACCCTGTTTTGAAGAATATTTCGTACCCAAAATGATACCCCTTTCTAGAAATAGTTGAATTAGGTACGCAGTAGTTACCCAGTAGTTACCGCTTAATAATCTCTAGTGTGCATCAACTGTACCAGATTAAAATGTTGGACACCTTTTCAGGAAACGTCTGCAGATGTTTCAGAGATATACCCTCCTCCATGTGTTTCCAAGGTGACCTTGAATATCTTACTGCTAATGGAACAGCTAGGTTCGGTTGTTACTATTTGAAATTTCAATGTACTTTATTTGACTTTTCGTAGGAAAAGAAAACATCGGAACAGAAACAAGACGACAGCGGCATATACGCTGTGCCAGTTAAACCAGACGAGCCAGTTAAACCAGACGAGCCAGTTAAACCAGACGAGCAAGTTAAACCAGACGAGCCAGTTAAGTGGGAAAGGAAAACGCCGATCTATGAAACCCTCACGAAACCAGCCAAACCGCCGGTTAACGAAGAACCTGTTGTTAGCGGAGGGCCCGGGTTCTTTAACCCTATGTACCAGACCCGCAGGGAGGTGGAAGAATTTCCCTCTGATATATCCAGCATATTTGCTCCACCTAGTCAGCCAACGGGGCAACCTCTTGATGACGATCTGGGGCAGAGTGACTGTTGAGTTTCTTTTTTCCTAGAAAAGGGCAATTAGATGATCCTCAGCTTTAAATAGAAGCTTGTAGTGTTTTAACCTTTGCGATTGTTTTTCATTTATTTCCACTTACTTTCCTTGTCTCTAAAGGAATGCGAAGAGGAAAGACTGAAATCTTTGTTCCACCCTAAATTTTTGGGTATTGTTTTTCGCACTAATTTTTCCCCAGTGTAATCAAACCCATTCATCTATTGCCATTTAGATTTGCTAGAGATTCCGTCAAACAACCCAAGTTCCTAGTATCACCGCGTGACTTGGAAAGGAGCTAAAATTCGGTAGTGCAGTTTTTGGGAATTTCCCTTACCCAAGGCACAATTTTATTTCACTAGTTCGCCATTTTAAACCCGTTTAATCCTCTGCTATCCAAAATCTTTCTTAGTTTGACATCACCCAATTTTATTTTCTCGTAGGTTACTAATGATGTTTTGTCGTTTCCTTTTAAGTTGAAATATGTTTCGAAATATTTTACAAACGTTCTCAGTTAATCCTTGCACTCCCTGAGATGATCATTTAGCTATATTCTCCCAACAGTTTTAAAACACTGTGAAGCAGACAGGTGATGGGGAACCAGGACAATTACATAAATTATGTTGTCTCGATGTAACTCCAAACCCTCATAAACAGCCAACAAAGAAATGTGCAATGACCTGTTGGGAGAATTGGCTTTTAGATCTTGGGAGTGAAAGGGTAAACGCGGAGTCAAGGAAATCTCAAAAATCTGAAAAGTAATGAAGTTCGAATAGAATTACTGAGAGACATTTTTCCGACGAGGTCCGGAAAGAGGGAGAGAGAGAAAGGGAGATAGAGAGACTGCGGTTCTCGTATCTCAGAAGTTAATCTACCAAGTCCATCTTTTGATTGTGAAATTTTCACGATCGGTTCATTTTCAAAGAACAGCCCACTTCATTTTATAAATGTAGCAATGAAATTATTTACGACTCCCTCTGAATTATCAGATGGGTTTTGTTTTATTGGCGTATCAGTAGTCTTGCATTGGTCAATTAACAATACCATCTCTTCACGACTGATTGACATAGGCAGCCAATTTTCTTAAATTTTGGATAGCTTGTGTTTTTCTTGGTTAAGTGCAATGGACTTAAGTGGCTGATCATCGCCAATATTTTTGCTTTTGCTTTCCAAATTTCCGTCATTTCAAATTTCAATTATTCTTTATTCATTCACTTTCGTGACGACCTTCTTTTGAGAGGGGATAGTGAATGCAATCTCAATTATTATTCGAGAAATTTAAAAACAATCATTTAAGACGGACACCCGTCCTCTCCAACTTGATTTCAAGGGAATTTAATAGTTATGTTAGGATTTAAATGTAAGGTATCAGATTTATTTCACATATACCAGTTCTTTAATGATTATTGATAAATGTCCATATGTTAATTTCGTAATTCTTTACAAGTCATCTTTACATTTAAGATTACGAATAGTAAATGTAACTTCTTATTCCTCATTTAATCAGTTTTAAATAATATTCGTGAAAATATCAATCACGTTCAAAGAGACGTTCGTCAACTTTAAATTGCATGTTCAAGAATTCGATTGGGTGATTATTTCATTGTGATTAAATTGATTTATGGCAGTACGAAAATATCTCTAAATAAGTACATCCAATACAAGACAAATACTTTTTTTTCCGATTCATTACAGACAAGTATGTTTACTATTAAACTATTTTTCATAGAGTAAATAGCTTGCATAATTTTACACACTGAAGATTGAGAATGATTTTTCCATGAAGTTGAAATGCTTTTCGGCACATTTACTGTAACTCTCTGAATTAAATACAGCGTTGTAATAAAAAGAACTTGGCATCTAACTGTTTTTGTGTTACGCTTGAGTTGGGTCTCTAGATTCCTTGCCAAGAACAGGTTCGTTGTTTTGTTTGTCTTTTCCATGTCAGGGAGAAACCTGTCGCCTGATTTTGTTGTTGCCTTCTTTGTCGAGCGAAGGCAATTGTCTTCCATTGAAAATAACTGCGGAACATGACCAGATTTAAAAAAGGTATACCCCTTGACAATGGGCTTTTCAGTACCTAACTATTTCTTATACTCGACGTCATCAATAAGGGTATTTCCAGACATTACTGTTTGTAATCATTGGGACACCTGCAATCCCACTACTAAATCCTAAGGTAGGAAAGTTTTCATCGACTTCTGGGTCTATTTCCTCAGCAAGGCCAAGACTTAGTCGCTTTTTAGCAATGTTTATTCCCCCATCAGGGTCAACAAGGTCTTTATCGAGTCCATTTTTGATATAGTCGTTAATCCTGAAAAATAAAGGACAATAGCGAATTTAAAAGGCAAACTCAGCACGATTTTGTCGAAATTGACTTGATCTCGGCTTTGTACATTGCCCAATCATATTCTGCTAATGATCTGTCGAAAATTTCCATTCAAGAGGTTTAAAGATAACTAAACAAACAGTGTTGACATCAAGCTAAAATACCTTATCACAAGTTCTTCTCTTTTGCCACCAACTTTCCTTCCACGGCAGCTTAACCACGGCTTTAGAGCGTTAATGGTACATTGCTCAACAGGTGTAGTTAGTTTTGCGCCTGGAATATCATCCTCGTTTAGTAACAGGCTCGTAATGTTATCTTTTTCTACCGATAACTCTGTCATGATTAAAGTTCGCGGGCTATTCCTGCGTCTCCAAAAACAGCCCCAGGGTGCTTCGCGTGTTAAGTTCCGCCCTAGTCTCCCGTTGAATTCCGGAAAAGGCAATTTTCGCGGGATTTGAGAATCTCCAAGGCATGGATACTCGTTTGTTTGATTTCTTTGACTCATGGATCTCGTCAAGTCGCTAACCGGAAGATGTAGCGGCCAATTTTAACGATTATTGAAATAAGGTATCTATATCTCCTGAAATTAAACAATCCTCATCCATGCTCTTGTAATTGCACTACGGACATGCTTTTTCTGGGAAAAGAAAGCGTCAGCATAAGTACCAGCCTGAAGAAATTTTTCTCAGCTCTCACGGGAGAGTTTTATTTCCAAAATTTACTTGGGAGTAAATTGGAAGGTAAGACCTAGTCCCCCTAAAACTGGTCCCTGCAGTTCCCCAAATCCGCCTGACGGCGGAAAAAGGGCTATTTCCTCCACCTACACGAACAAGTTCAATACTCGCTTTTGGAGTTTGACGCAACTAGGGTGGATCTCTCTTAGCCGAATCTCCCAAGCTGCTCGAGGGACTTCAAAACTTTTTTTAAATTCTAAATTAAGTCGATGAAAGCTCTTAAGTGGAGGGATACGACGTGTCAACTTATCATGGGCACGTCACAAATGACTTACTTGCTCAGGAGAACATGATGTTTTGAGTGAAATTACGCGCCTTTTTGAAGGCAAATTAAAATTCTCCCAGTTACTTTTCCTAAATTAAAAACAATTTGGGGTGACCATATTGGTTCTCCTCCATCCTAGCATTAGCACTGCACTGATGAGGCCCAGAAGGCCGAAACAGTACTGTCTGCAGTTAGATATAGCTCTTTGGCATACAAAGCTTTGCTTTCATGTCCAAATTGAGCACTCTAACTAGGATGAGTCATTGCTCTGCAATTGCGCATGCTCGCTAGTGTACTCTAGTTTGAGCACTCTGGCATGGCTTAGACGATACCACAATGGTTGGATCGTTTGGGGTGACCATATTGGTTCTCCTCCATCCTAGCATTAGCACTGCACTGATGAGGCCCAGAAGGCCGAAACAGTACTGTCTGCAGTTAGTTATATATAATCTTTTTTACAACGATAACTTTAAACCATGTGTAGGGGCACTTTAAAGCTAGTCTCTGGTATCTTACATTCTTTTAAGATTTACCAACCCACCCTCCTTCCCAGGCTTTTTCTCTTTCCGTTACTTCTCACTCGCTCAAGCCTGAGTTTTCCAAAGTTCGTCATCTACAATCCGAGTAAATCGTCTCCATCCATAACCTCCTCTTTCTTTTGTAGATAATTTTTTGCACGTAGGTGTTTTTCTTTCTCACTAAACCAACATTCGATGCTTTCTTTCACAATGGCAATGATTTTTCTCGCCGTCTCAAAGATCTCATTACATGATGACATTACCATTTTCACAAATGACGATTCTCCTCTTAAGAGCAAGCTTTCACTTTCGCTTGCCGCGAAAATCTTAACATAGAGATATTAAGCAGCAAGCGTCCTCTGTAACAATGGGGTAGTTTAGACTAAGTACATGCACATGAACATGAACTGGTTCTTTATAAACAAAACACAAATTCATAATGTTCGTGTAATATTTCACTTACAAACGTTCTGACCGGCAACAATGTTTATTAAGCCATCACTTCAGATGCCCCATGGAAAAGAAATGACTGGATGTGTTTTCATTTTGTTGGAATCTTTAGACATTTTTCTCTTCTAGTTTTACACTTTTGATCCTTTTAACAATTAATTACTAACGCCTATCATAAAGGCTACCATTCTGCTTCACCATTTGCCTTTTGGAACACATAGTCTTTTCCTTTCAGATTCATAATTCCGTGTTTCAGATGGAACTTCCACTTGTTTCGTGCGCGTGAAATCTGTAAGCAAGGAATCATAAAGTCAAGCAAAGAAATCTTCCTTGCAGATGAACTGTGATGATTTAGGCAATTATAGAAAAGAAGCCTGGTAACAAAATTCAGACTTCGACGGGATTCGAAACCGTGTCAACCAGATGCTAAATGGGCGCCACCATTGACTTAGCCTACAGAGCAGGCGCAATTTAGGCGAGCGAGAGCTCAGTATTTTTTTTAGAAAAACATGGCCGCCACCTGATATTAATGGAAGCTGAAGGCTGGGGAGAGAAAGAAATTTGTACTAGAGGGGTGAGTGACGGTCAGAAATAAGGAGAGGGGCTGTGGTGGGGGAGTGAATACTCCTCGCCCTTCCCCCGTCCCCTACTCCCACCATCCACTCTGACTCCAAATCAAACAAGGCGTACGGATGAACGATCACGAGCTTACAACGTTAACTCGCCGTAATGATATAAGACGCCTGCACTACAGGCTATTACCAACTGAACTAGGAAGCCACACGTTAGAAGCGAAGCAAGTTTTTAGAGGGTTCCTCTTTCCCGTAAAGGATTCTGATCAGAACCATAGAGTAAAGGTTACAAGATTACAGTCTGCTCAGCGGACGCTGCCTTGGGATGAACGGAGTCTGCACTAAACCTCATATCCAAGAGAAAGCTCGTTGTTGAACTAAATAAAATAAATAATAAATAAACTTTTCACTATTGCTGACTGCATTGTTTGAGAACAATCATCTCACATACCTTGTCAAACTGACACACGACAACGTTGTCTGTGTCAAACAAATCCGTAGGGTCATACTCTGACACGTCAGAGTAGAAGGACTCCGAAAATACGGTTGTTAAAAGGTACATCTGCAGTGTTTAAGTCGGTCCCTTCGGAGCGCAGATGAATGACTATAAGCAGTACCTGTTGAAATGAACTACTGACATTCGATCAGTTGAGAGTATAACGCTAAGTAGTTGTAATGGAAAATTTCTGTTCCAAACGCTTTAAAATTTTCCAGCGATCATATTCCATACGTAACAGAAGTTTTGTTAGACAGTTGAAGCTATCACAAAAGGTGTTTTAAGATTTTTTAGTTAACCTGTTATCAAATGGCTACCAATTGACCAAAGATGTTTTAAAACATGCACTAAACAACAACGCTTTGTGCAAAAAAGGGATGAGTATTATCTGTATGTTAGAAACGAAGAGTATCATAATTTCTTAGCCGGTATCCCCCTAAACAAGTTCGTATCCTCAATTGTTGTTCCTCAAGAAGTTGAATTACCACAAACTATATCTTATTGAAAATGTTAAGTACTAAAAGATTTAAAAGAAAAGAATAAGCGCTTTTTCATTACAGATAAAACAAGCATTCCATGCGTTCAAAGTTGTTGAAAGTCTGCCAATGCGTTTCATTAGGCATCTAATAAGTGTCCAACTGCGGGAAGTGATCTGATTCTCTTGCGTTCGGTGAGAAGCGACCTTTAGCTTGACCATGAGAATCATGTGCTTGACCATTTATGATACCCCACGGCTATGACAAATAATTAAATCATTTTAATGAAATGACTAGCACGCTAGTCTATTGAGATCTACGATTTTTTGTAGAGTTCGCCAAGCAAAAGAAAGATCTGATACTTGTTTTCGTTTAAGTTAATAGCACGGAATTTTCCTTATCAGCCTACCTTAATCGAGAAATCGTATATTCTGTAGTTAAATGGTGATACATATCTAGCGTATTAGATATACGCAATATGAAACAGTGATATAGGCTGTTATTAACTGGATTTATTCAAAGAGCAGTAAAAGCCTAATCTAACAGCTTAGATATTACGGTAGATGATAGAATAGATATAATTAGTCCACGATGCCTTGCAAATTTAAGCCTACGCTTTGCTTCCTATGTGATCAAAAGTGTGATAATTCTTTCTACAACTAAAAAATAAAAGTCGGCTGAGGAGGTTCACTGTAAAGAATGAAAAAAGTGATAGGACGTCGAAATTTTATAGAGAGTAAGAGTTCAATACAGGTTGAAAAAAAGCAGTTATCATTCGCCGAAATTCGTGAGATCTTCTTAAAGTTGCTATAATGATGGAGGTGCACATATGCTTAAATATCGACAATAGCCCTGTGTGTCCGTTTTTGGACAGTGAATGTCTCAGATGAGCGTGGCCTCATGTAATTTATTTGTTGTGGATCATCTTCTGTTGTGGTTTTACAAGCCAATTCTAGAGTTACAAGTCTCGCGCACAGCCAATGTGCAAGTAAACAGATGCCCTTTGTCTGCAGAAAAAAAAACGATATCTTTTCTCATAGACAAGCTATGCACCCCTCTGTGTCACTTCCATGCAGGGGCAAAGCACAATGCCGAGGTTGTACAAGTGTTACGAAATACCGCTGCGACAATCTCTCCCACAGCGGATGGCTGCAACTGGTTTTTTTTCTGTTACTGTCAGTGTTCCGTTTCTCTCTTCCATCCGACATTACCTGAGTCTGCTCTCTTCCTAGAGTACCTATATATTCCCGTGCGAAAGGTCTTTCGGCAATCGCAGCGATGTAAAGATATTTGGAAAAAAAAAAAAAAGCAATTTGGTACGAAAGGTTTTGACAAGATACATTTCGCACACGTGTGTGGCCCCTTTCCAGTATAGGATTTCGGTTCGGCAGAAAGAAAATAAGGAAGAACGAAAAATAAGAACGAAATATGTCCTCATCTCTAATACGATTTACAATTTTGAGTTTTTGACTGTTTAAATCTCCGACCAGCTTTTTGTTTTGCATCGCTCTCTATGTTCTTATTTCATTGTCTAACTTAAGACGCAAGAAACTTGAACGGCCGGTTATTAAAACAAAGTTTAGCCGTTGTATAACAAAACCGCGTCCTAAACTATCTTTAATTAAGCCGAGCCTTTCATCTGAACATTTATTTTTGTAAACAGTGTCAAGAAGGCCGAAAGCTTACAGTGAAAATAACATTTGTCTGATTAAATCAACCCTTTGATAGAGAATACCAAAGGCCCACTGCTTGCGTAAAACCTTGTGTAAATGACCGGCCCTTAGTATCTCCCTGCAGATTTTTACACACGTAACTTCACAACTAGGCTGGCTAGCTGTTGGTAAATTTGTCACCAAATTGTATGAAGTCAGGTGATGTTCGAATAACACTGATCCAAAACACTCAAAGACCTCATTCGGTAGGTTCGCCGAAGGCCTATTCCCACATTTTGCAAATAAATTTCTGAAATGAGGCATGAAAAATCGTCCACTTTCTAAATTCCCCATCTTTCTTTCATCGTCATTAACCAGCTCCTGGCTAGCTCAATGGATAGAGCGCTGGACTGATGTGCGGGAGGTCGAGGGTTCGAGCCCCGGCCGAACCAACACTCAAGGTCTTAAAATAATTGAGAAGAATATGCTGCCTTTCTATAACATCAAGAAATGGTTGAGATATTCTAGTCGTCTCAGATAGAGACGAATAAATGGAGGTCTCGTCTCCTGCAGGGTCAGGAGTAGGAGAAGTTAATTTCCCACGCACGAGATTACTGTGTGAGGCGAGATTTCTCATCGGGATATTGCTCATAAGATAACATTCTTTCAAAGCCTCGCACGTTTCAATTGTCTGAAATGTTTGTTGTTGAGAGCTTTAGATGTAAACATCGCCAAATTATACAAGATCTGATATTTTAGTTTCGTTCGCGGATTGCCCCTATGAAAGGTAGAGGCCGGCGAGAAGAGAATTTTACATATTTAAAAACTATGATATTATAACCAACTACGTGGATAGTTTCTATTCCAGAATTGGCCTACTTTTGGAGAAACTCAGATAAACGTTTTCCCTGTTTTACCCTATAACAAAAATTACCGAAACTGTACCGAGGTAAATAATCTATTGGTGTATTTGCATTCACCCTAGGGTTTTCATTATCTTTTAAATTAGAAGGGCGCTGCCTTGTGAGTAGGCTGGTATCCTAATAAAATTGAGGGCCGAAGGCCTGAACCTCTAAGTATGCAATGAGGCATACTTAATCTAGTTTCAGAAAAAAAAATGGTACTCTGGGAGAATTTGATTATTTTAATACACATCTATAGCTACATCAAAATAATACTGTTGTTTTTTAGAGCCTCCTTCCTTCTTAAAGTTACAAGTTAGCTCAAAGCTACGAACTCATCAAGAGAGAAACTGACAACATTTTTGAAGTTTATGAAAACTCAAAGTGGGAGCCGTTATCAGAATCTTCAGCATCCAAATCTGTTAGCTCTTCCTCAATAGAAAATTACTTATAAGCCAGAGTTACCAGAGTTTCGAAATATCGAAGATTCCAGAGAGTAGGATTCCAGTGATAACATTCTCAGTGCTTATACAGGCCGAAGCAGATTTTCACGTTTAAAACTTTTAATAATAATGATGATAATAATAATGATGATAATAATGATAATTTAATATTTATATGACGCAAATTAACATGTGGATATGATCAAGTGCGCATCACAACACTTTTCGGGGGACTTTGGCCGGACTGCATCAGCAGTTTACAAATAATTGAAGGAAACTTATTTGAAGATGCCCCCTCCCCCCAATTCCAAGTAAACAGGCCAGACCACATCACAGTAATCTTGTTAGTGGGTTCTTTAACGTCCCCCTGCCTAACCAAATTAACTAATTAATAATTTGGATATATCAACAAAGTTGAAATGGTAATTTGGCCACCGTTACGATTACAAAAGCTGACGTTTCGAGCGTTAGCCCTTCGTCGGAGCGAAAAGAGGAATTGTGGGTTGTGTGTGCTTTTAAAGGCAGAAAATGGAGCTACGGTATTGGTGGGAACATGGCAACGAGAAAAACACGAATACATTAGTGGAATGAAAAGCGTTCGTTGAGCTTTTGTTCAAGAGTTTTACGGCTTTCCGTGCTACCTAAGTGTAAGGAAAGACCGCAGATTGCCATATGTTGCTTAGAATGATTAGGTAAACTAAAATGTCTAGCGACTGGTTTCGATGTGTCCTTGTCACTCTTTTCCACGTCTCGAAGGTGTTCTCCGAAGAGGTCACCTAGTCTTCTGCCTGTTTCGACGATGTATATCTTTTTGCAATAAGTGCAAGTTACGCAATAGATTACATTGGCGGAGGTGCACGTGAAGTGATCGTTGATCTTAATGGATCGTTTCGGTCCCGATATTTTATCAGTGTTGTGAATGAAAGGACACGTTTTGCATCGTGCACGAGCGCATTTAAAAGTGCCTGGTTGGTCATTAGTCTGAAAGGAACTTCTGACCAAAATGTTGCCTATGTTTTTGTCGCGTTTGAATGAAACGAGCGGAGGCTGCGAAAAGATAGTGCTTGTCTCTGGATCGTTTCGAAGTGATTTAAAGTTTTTAAGAATGATAGATTTAACTGAGTGGTTGTGAGGGTGAAACGTGAGAGTGAATGGAATGCAGTCGGAATCTGTTTTATGCGACGTTTGTAGTGCTGAATGTCGATTAATAAGTTGGGCGCGGTGGTAACCCGCTTGAACGACAGAAACAGGGTAACCACGTTTATCGAAAAACTGGCCCATTGACTCTGATTTGTGGTGGAAATCAGAGTCATCACTACATAAACGACGAGGTCTTAGAAACTGAGAAAAAGGAATGGAATTCTTAACGTGAGATGGATGCGAAGACGAATATAACAAGTAATTATGCGAGTCTGCAGGTTTGTAATACACACTAGCGCATAAACCGTTACCTTCAATTGAAACTTTGATGTCTAAAAAGGATAAAGATTTGTCAGAAATTACCCAGGTATATTTTAGGGCCGGTTGAAAAGAATTGACTGCGGTTATGATTGAGTGAGCTCCTCTCTGGTAGAGGAGGTAGCGCCGATACAGTCGTCGATGTAGCGACCGTAGAGTTCAGCTTTGGACCCGTTGTATTGGCTGAAAAATTCATGTTCGACAAAACCTACAAAAAGATTGGCATAGCTAGACCCCATTTTGGTGCCCATGGCTACACGATTGGTTTGTTTGAAGAAGTTGTTTCCGAATGAAAAACAATTGAGTGTGAGCACTAGTTCGGCTAAGCGTAGTAGTGTTTCAGATTTAGGTCCCCTATCAGTACGTTGATCAAAAAAAATGTTTAAAGGCCAGAAGGCCTTCGTCATTAGGAATGACAGTGTAAAGAGTCATAATATCCATGGTGAAAAGAAGTTAAGGAAATTAAAGTCTCGAAAAAGTTGAAGAGCGTGTTGGCTGTCTTTAACATAAGATGGTGAAGTTTTGACGATGGGAGCCATAATTTTGTCTAGATAGCTGGAGATAAGTTCGGTAGGGCAACTGCAAGCCGAAACAATACGCCGACCCGGTTTGTTAGGTTTGTGAATTTTAGGTAAAAAGTAAATAAGAGAAGTTCTAGGAGTGGTTATGATCAGATTTTTTGCTGTGGCCGGCAATTCTTCTTTAGTTACGAGTTGGTTGATCGTATTCTTGACGGAGTTTTGATTGCTGGCAGTGACGATTTTTCATGCCTCATCTCAGAAATTTAGTTGCAAAATGTGGGAATAGGCCTTCGGCGAACCTACCGAGTGAGGTCTTTGAGTGTTTTGGATCAGTGTTATTCGAACATCATCTGACTTCATACAATTCGGTGACAAATTTACCAACAGCTAGCCAACCTAGTTGTGAAGTTACGTTTGTAAAAATCTGCAGGAAGATACTAAGGGCCGGTCATTTACACAAGCTTTTACGCAAGCAGTGGGCCTTTGGTATTCTCTATCAAAGGGTTGATTTAACCAGACAAATGTTATTTTCACGGTAAGCTTTCGGCCTTCTTGACACTGTTCACAAAAATAAATGTTCAGATGAAAGGCTCGGCTTAATTGGAGATAGTTTAGAACGCGGTTTTGTTATACAACGGCTATACTTTGTTTTAATAACCGGCCGTTCAAGTTTCTTGCGTCTTAAGTTAGACAATGAAATAAGAACATAGAGAGCGATGCAAAACGATCCAGAGACAAGCGCTATCTTTTCGCAGCCTCCGCTCGTTTCATTCAAACGCGACAAAAACATAGGCAATATTTTGGTCAGAAGTTCTTTTCAGACTAATGACCAACCAGGCACTTTTAAATGCACTCGTGCACGATGCAAAACGTGTCCTTTCATTCACAACACTGATAAAATATCGGGACCGAAACGATCCATTAAGATCAACGATCACTTCACGTGCACCTCCGCCAATGTAATCTATTGCATAACTTGCACTTATTGCAAAAAGATATATATCGGCGAAACAGGCAGAAGACTAGGTGACCGATTCCGAGAACACATTCGAGACGTGGAAAAGAATGACAAGGCCACATCGAAACCAGTCGCTAGACATTTTAATTTACCTAATCATTCTAAGCAACATATGGCAATCTGCGGTCTTTCCTTACACTTAGGTAGCACGGAAAGCTGTAAAACTCTTGAACAAAAGCTCATCTTTCAAACCGGCAGTCTAAGTCCCACAGGGATCAACGAACTCTTTTCATTCCACTAATGTATTCGTGTTTTTCTCGTTGCCATGTTCCCACCAATGCTGTAGCTCCATTTTCTGCTTTTAAAAGCACACACCACCAACAATTCCTCTATTCGCTCCTACGAAGGGCTAATGCTCGAAACGTCAGCTTTTGTAATTGTTACGGTGGCCAATTTACCATCTCAACTTTGTCGATATATCCAAATTATTTCGTTACTCCCACCGACGCACCCCCAAACAGTTTCTTTCGAAACTATCAGACTTTATTTAACTAATTAATAGATGCAGGAGACGGGACCTACGGTTTATTCGTCTTTATCCGAGAAGACTAGAATGTCTATCCATTTCTTGATATTATAAAAAGGTAGCGCATTCTCCTCAGTTATTTTTAAGACTTTGAGTATTGGTCCGGCCGGGGCTCGAACCATCGACCTCGACCTCCCAAGGTCGATGTCGATGACCAATTGAGCTAACCGGGAGGCTTTTGATATGTTAACGCTTTCGAATGCGTTTCTTGACTTTATCTTGCATGAAGATTAAATTGGAACAAAGTCTCTTCCAAGTTTCTCGCAACTGCTTGGAATATTTAAGCTTTGAAAACCAAGAAAATGCTGGCTTTATATTGTGACACACGTGTTAGCTGAAAAGCATCTTTTACGGCGACATTCTACTCTTGTTGTTTATTTCGCATTTTGAATTGTGCTTCAAACAGAGTGTAAAATGAACAGTTGAAGAAATGAAAAGCAAAGGAAGCATTGTTACTGTACGTAATTTCTCAAAAAAGGAGAACCATTCTTCCGAGTCCTTCTGGGTCATTGCTCTTGATCTTTCGTATGCAAACGAGTGCTTATGTGTTTTCCGCAAAGGAAAGTGTAAACATTACAAGATTGATGAAATGCTGAAACTAACCTTTTGACTTCTTGTATGTAAATGACAAAAAAAGAATCCGGGACGCCTTGAGTTTTTCTTTTGCTTGCCATGATAACTCCGCAGAATGCATTTGCTTTAAACGTGTGGCACGTTAGCTAGTTAGGCACTTACAGAATTCAATTAACGCGCAGCGCCTTGCTTGTCAAAGTACATTTTATTTTCACGATCTGGTGGCAAGTAATTGAAAAATAAGTACAGAAAGAAGGTTTTAAACTTACAACGAAGCGTAAATTTTTAGTTGACGTTGATGATTTTTTTCTTGACGATTTTATTTTTGATTTCGTACTTGAAGTAGCCGGGTACTCTGTTTTTTAAGTGGATGGGTTCCGGTACCCGGGGCCTGGCTTCTAATAAAAACCGTGGTGAATCACTCCCAAGAAAAATCGAATGCGTTAAAGTGAAGATGAATGATGTCACTATATATGGTAGAAGTACCAATTTGTAATGTTGTACTTAGATTGAGATAGAGAAATAAATTTTTTACACTTTTTCATGGTGTTTTTGTATGGAAATGAGGCCCCAGACCTTGAACACGCAGTTGTTGTCACCATAGCAACAAAAGTGCTGCAGCCTTTAAAGAGGGTATTTTTTGTGCATCCCCCTTGAGTGCCTTACTGCATGCAAAATTTGAAGGGGATTTGAAAAAATTTTCATTTCCCAAGATGTTTGACTCTTACAGAGACTTGTTCTTAGTGTTCACACAAATTTGGCCCTGTTTCTGACCGGGAATCAATGTGGCTGATGTTTCTTACTTTCCCGATGAGAGGTTTTTAGCCGTGACTTGGACTGCTGGTATCGACTTCGCAAGAAGTCGATACCAGCAAGAATAACACAAACAAGAATAACACAAGAATAACAAGAATAGAATGACAAGAATAACACAAACATCGAGCGATCGTGCGAACAAGTAGGAATGGCTGTTTGTTTGTATTCTACGCTTTAGGATCAAGTGTTATCAATTGTCAAGAGCTTATAGTGCAGGTACGATATCATCTGCCTTGCCTGATTCGTATTTGCCCAGCTCGGGTGTCCGGATAGTAGCTCAGGAAGGAAGAAGAATTTGAGTCAGTTTGCTAGACATAACGTCTCGTAGTCACGTTCGACGCACTAAAAACTACTATAAAACGAATACAAGAATTGTAAAAACGTGTAAAATGGTATATAAAAAGTCACTTGTAACAATGTAGCGGAATTCCAAATCGATTTCGATCAATTACGATCCTCATCAGTAGTACTCCGCCATGTTTAAAATACTCATAAATAATTGTTCATATAAGTGACTCTGAAATGTCCACACTTCTTCCAGGCTTCATGTAAGCGGTCATGATGTATCAATCACAGCTCGTGGGATTTGAAAAAAGTTCCATTCGTTCTTGGAGTTCATAAGCGAGTCTTCGTTCACATTATTTATCCTCACTCCTTCAGTTATTTGTCTCAGCATCGCGTCATTGTGATAGACCCCCGTCACATCCATTCGGAACTGCTTTACCTCTCTATTGTGTTTCTCTTTACAGTGTTTCCACAATGCAGATCGTTCTTCCTTATTGTTAAGTGATTTCGTATGCTCTTTCCCTCTGGTATACGCGCTCCTGGCTGTTTCCCCTACGTATACGCTGTTACACTGGATACACTTAATCTCATACGTCACACTTTCTCTATCACACGGTCCTTTTCCACCTGTGCTACACACTGGGCAGTCTTCTCGTCCACACTGTCGCGGTCGGACTTTTGGAGTAGTCGTTTAATGGCGATTCCGGCTTTCTCCACCACTTTAATATTGAAACCTTGCTGCTTTATTTCTGTCTGGTATTCCTTCCGTAACCGTGAGTTGGGCGTAGCTGGTACAAAAATTACTGATTCATTCCCGCCGCGTTTGTACCAGTTGGATTTCCTTTCGCTCTTTTCCTTTTCTCGTTCCACCTTCCTCCACTCCTTGGGTCGATGTAACGGTCTTTCTCCTTTTCGCTCAGCTCTTTGTCTCGCTCTAAAAGCTTTGAGGGCCGAATCTACAACCTCATATCTGAATTTCTTGCTGTACCCCGAGTATTGCATTCTCAGGACCATCTCGTTAACATTCTCTACTACTCGTTCCCATGGTAACAATCTGCTACAGTTAAGTAAGACCCGAAGGACTTCTTGGGTCAGGACTGTTCTCTTTGTACTCCAGCTTACGGCAGACCTAGCATGTATGACTGTCCTAGAAGCCATGCTCTTGGAATAAAACTCATACATGATCACTGAGGCTGAGGCTTTCTCGTCCTGCCTGTCTGTCTCTTCCCCTTTTGTTTCCATCCACACCTTCAAGTCAAGGATAGGTAGCTTTCCGTCCTGGTGTTTAGAGGGGTAATCTATTTCGAGTTGTATTGACGGGTGTATGTCGTTTCCTATCTGTTTTATCAATGTCATAGTCCTCTCATCGTCACTGATTCCTTGATCCTCAGCTACGGATCTCTCATCCATGTGAGTTTTTCCATCCTTGTACCTCATCCCAACTGGTGTTGCTTGCACAGCCATGTTGATGTCATCCACGTACCGTTTGTTCATTTTCATAACGATGGCCAATTCATTCAGCCTTGTTGCAAATTTTTCATCCCACCAAATCATGAAAATCTGGGCCAGTACCCCGGTTAATTTAAGGCCAATTGGACCACCTCTTATTTGCTTTCTGATCTCGTTATCAAATGTGAAAACATGATTTTTCATAATCACTGTCAATACGACTCTTAATGCCTCTTTCAACATAATACGTTTCGCACGTTCATCTGGCTGTGTGACTGGTGGGTTCCACGATTTAAATCTTTTCTCTTTCTGCTCCTCACTCCCACTTGCAGTGATCGTGGGTGGTCTCCCTCTATTCGTCTTTCTCGTTGGACATACATTTGTAATCTCCATCCTAGCTAGCACTTCCGGTGATGTCGTTAATGCCAGGTACAGACCCAACTCCTGACTGTTGATACTTCGGATACTGATGTTACTCTCGTAGAAAACCTCACACACCTTATCGATTGTGAACTCAATATCAAGACTAGGATATAAAGCAATCACGTCGGTGGAGCCAATTATTAAGTTGTCGTTATCCTGGTCCTGATTAACTCTGTTCATTTCCGCGATCATGTCTTCCGTGCTCGTGCATATGGCGCTATTCTCTCTCGATTTCCATACCTCTGTAAGTACAACGCTCACCAGGTGAGAGAGCTTGCAGTTGTAACCTACCATTGCCCCGCATACCGGTCTAACGGGGGGGCCCTTGTACTCATCACTGTACTCTTTATGGTCCTTACGTAGGGTATATAGCGGTGCTACTTGGCTATCACTATTTAACATATTGTTCTTTACTCTAGTCTCGTTATTGGTCTCGCTCCCTGCATTTAAAATGCGCACCCAAGACGTCGAATGTGCATTTATGAGCTGTTGTAACCGGTCATGTTCATCTTTGGTAATTAAGACGCTATCGACAACGTGCGGTTGAGAAGCTACTCTGTAGTTCCCCATGCTGTCTACGGAGAGGCGACCTGACTTGTCTGTTTGAAACACCACACTCTCCTGACTCTGAACTTTCTTTTTCATTGAAACCAAGCCTTCCTTTTCGTTTTTCTCTAGGTTGCTCCATTTGCAAACCTTTTCATCTTTCACGTATTTTTCTGTTATTTGATTTAATTTTACTTTCAGGTTTTGCATAGCAATTTCCGACCTTTCGTCAAGAGGTTCAGGTAGATGCACTCTCTTGTTGAAGGGGAGATCTGTTGCCCTCATATTGCTGAAATCAAATGTGTAACTCTTAACATCGTACACACTTCCCTTTGTTTCTCCTTCAGGCTCTTTGTTCTCGTCTTGTTGGTTCTTGTCACCCTCGATTTGCTTCCTCTTTGTCCATCTCAGCTTCGCTAGCCCTTTCTCAATCTCCGCCTCACACTCAACAGTGTTCACCTTGTCGTATACAGCAAATTTTGGTGGCAAACTCAATATTTTCTTTTCCTTCCCATCAGTAGAACACCCTCCATAACACCTAGGTTCAGAGTTAAATGTAACCGGCAGGTCACTATCCGCTATTGTAATCCCTTCAATTTGATCAGGTATTTCTCTACTCTGTCCATATTTTTCCCTCAAAAAAGCAATTTTCCTTTTCCTTTTCACAAGAAGAATTTCTAAGCCTTAAAACCTATGACGTCCTCTTAAGATAGCCAGAGTTAGAATAAAACACAATAATGAAGATAAAACTAGATGGTGCGTAACATAACTAGATGGTGCGTAACGTAACTAGATGGTGCATAACATGGTGCGTAAATGTAATCGGATCAGTGGATCTAATCCGCTATCATAATGGTTATCAGAATATCATGATAACTCCTATGAATGTACTTATTATACTTGCAATCACGTACATGAGGTGCTAAGGTCATTCTACCCTTCAGCAAGATATTCAAACATACTTGAATACCCAGTCCATGCTGACTGATTTGGCGAAAAGACAAAAATAGCCTAGATGTCTGTGTTTTTTTAACGTACTCTTAAGATAGCCAGAGGTAAAAGAATACACAATATAGAGAACAAATGAATCGTCCAAATACAATTTATAACTAAAATTCAGATGTAATTCGCTATCATCATGGCTATTGGAAAACATTCAGTTGCAATCAAACGAAGTTTCTTTCGTCATCTATTCTGCTTGTTGCTTCCATGCCGAGGGGCAAGCATCAATGTCGAGATTGTGCGTCGAGATTGCGCGTTCAACGTATTCCGAAATGCTGCTGAATGTTCTGTTGTCCTGGTTGTTAACATAACAAGCATAGTCAGATTACTCGAGCTGATAATTTTTCTTCCAATTATACAAGAGAACGAAATTGTAAACTGAAATTCAAAAGCGGTGGAGGAATGCGAAGTTAAACAGAATTTTGGCCTCGAAGAAGCTTTTGAGCGTTCCCGCAAAAACCTGGCTGGCTGCACCTTAGTGAAAAATTACACTGTTTTTTTTTTTCATTCTGCAAGGGAATTTTATTCCAAACGTCATACGAAATGAGCCATAGTATATGTTGCTATTTTGTCAGTACCTGGCATATCCGGCACTAGTGTAGATATGGCTGCGATAGAAACATTTTTAAGAATTGCCGTTAAGGAATGAACGACAAGGAGAAGTCAACAGCTTTTTTTTTTGAAAAACGATTCTTATCGCTGTCGAGGTCTCTTGTACCTCAAGCGTTCAGATGATCTACAACTCTCGAATTATATTTTCTACTGTCAACAGCTTTTTCGAGGTTGAGCCCTTAAGCTCAAGATCTTACGCTTGTCAAGCTTGAGGTCATTTTTCTCATGTCTGATCAATTTAAAGATGCATGGCTTTGTTACTTAGAATACTGACAATTTTATCCACTCAGAGTAAGTCTCTGAAGAAAATGCTTCCTTGACAATGATGTTGTGGATAAGAACAATCTAGTGCCTCACGTGCAGTCTTACTACGACACCCTTCTATCAAAGATGACATATTATGTAATTTTCGTGATTACATAATTTTTGTAACCTGAATCGCCAGAGCGCGAAAGTTCCTTTGGGGCAACACGACCAGACCATAAGGCTTTCTCAGTCACTGAACCAAGCAATTAATCAGTCAATCAATCCACCATCGGTGAAGCTTCATAATTATAAATAGTGGGGTTAAAGGTAACTTCGTGCCACATTGCACCACTAGATTCTCCCACATCCCCACAACACTTATAAGTTGCAATGACTCGCTTTTATTTTACTCTTTTTCTGACGTTATTTGTATTCGCTGTCTTTTTGACGTCTTCAAATTCTTGGAGACGTCGAAGAAGGCGACGCTGGAACTGTTCGCCTGTTCAATGCAAAGTGAGCAACTGGGAAGCTTGGAGCTCTTGTGATCAATCTTACGGCGGGGGCTCAACCTCGCGCTCCCGGCGGATAACGCTCAGGGAGTCTTGTGGAGGTAACTGCCCACACCATTTGAAAGAAACTAAAATCTGTAACATAAACTGTTGTCCTGTTGATTGTGTTTTCGCTTGGAGTGCATGGAGTAGGTGTACCAGATGCAGAAAATCGACGCAATCACGTTTCCCAAACATAAAAAAGCAAAGTTCCTGTAACGGGCAAGATGGTCCCGCTAAAGAAACACGGGCTTGTAGCACTGAAATGTAAGTAACTCCTAATTTGTAGTCTTGTTTGTGCTGAAAATTTACGCTTTAATCATTGAAGTCGTAGTGCATCCAAGCAGCCATAATGTAAAATAGCTTAACCGGTAAACTTTTAAGAAATTTTTTTAACTGCGTCTAGGAATCTTATTTGTCACAGGTACTCTAAGGTGTGGCTTCAAAACGAGCTGTAGCTGAAAAGTCTTTCATGGCTATGTAATCCAGCAGGTGTATTTACCAGTCTCATTCGTCAGTCTCTTCTTGAGATGTGTATTTTCATGAAGTTCTTATTTTTTTGTCATCTCTACTAGTAGTGCGAGAAAAATGTTCTTGTAGGGAATTGAAGTTGTCTTTTGGCAAATTACAGTGATTTTCTTTGAGGGGTGGGAGAAAATTTTGGAACACCTTAACCCTTCTGATCATTCTGCTGAAGAGGATTGCTACTTTATCATGGGAAGATGAACGTAAGGCATTTTATTCTGTACTCTTTATTGAACTTGGCAGGCGATTTTCGGCAGCAAAACCGACTTTATTTTGAAAGCAATTGATGACTCTCAATAAGAGCTTTTTATACATTGCATTTTCAATCGCAAAACATGGTACAAGTTACTACAGAAGATACAATATCAATATACCCACTGTGAACTTCGGAGGCGTTTGATAATGGCCCAATTCGATGTTTCACAGTACCATCCATGTAGGTCTTTGGAAATATTACTTGGAGAAAATCTAACTGATCTTTAACTAGTAAGCAGTGCTTTCGTGACGATCGGTAAGAGTTAGTTACTGAGATCAGAAGATGATTAGCAAATGCCACAAGTAATTTTACTTTGCGGACCCACTTGATAAATATGTCGCATTGAATGCAAACTGTCATAACTATCATAATTCTATTCGGGACATGTTCAGGTCGTTAGGCAAAAACTTTGCGAAGCAGGATCATAGACAGGATGTCAAAATTGTAACCCGAGTGAGCTACATTTGCTGAACAACATCAATGTCCATGATTTGCACGTGATCAGAGCATGGCTGAGGCCGGTGGTGCAATTAAAGAGTAAAATTTGAAGTTCTCCTCTCTGAGTTTCTCGACGATTCAAAACAAAAATTAATTTGTCGTTAGCTCTCTGCTTATCCCTGAAAACAGAACAGAGCAGCCTGTGGCTGAAAAACATAGGTTTTCTACTTTTTCGAAAGAAGAAATCGAAAAACTGTAAGAGTAGAAGGACACCGAAAACACGGTTGTCAAGAGGTACATATGCAGTGTTTACAAGAAATAAAGTTGTATTGCTACAGACGCTCATTTTTTACCTGTTTTCCATGTGTGACCACTGGATATATAGCAAAACACTTTGTATTAAGACTTGGGAAAAAAAACAATACTGTTTTCTATTCAGTCTCTCGGAAGCAGACATTCAGTCCATAACGATACACTCGGATATTTCACCACAGGCTAGTTTAAACGTCAAACTGAACCGTTTGATTACAAGAGAGGGGTTTTTCGGGCTTAAACTAACACTTAAATCGTGTGTTTTTATTTTGGGCGCCTGGAATAGGTAGTTGCGGGATTTCGACACAATCATGTTCCCTAAATATTGAATCGCAAATTTCCAGTAACGGACGAGCTTCTCCTGCAAAGGGAGCACGGTCGTGTAAGACTTTGTGATTTGTATTCATGTTTGTAATGACATGCTTGCGTCAATCACGGAAGTCATGGTGCATCTTAATAAAATCGTTGAAATAGCTATTGGCCTCATGCCCTCATGCCCACATGGGCGGTGCCAGTCAACGTGGCGGAATTTAATGAACAGTGTCTAAGTGGCTATTTTTATTACCTGTTTTTGACCCACGATTTGCCCTTTGTAATCCAAAGTGTAGCTGCAAAACTAGGGTTGTGTAAACCCACCGGACTGTGTAACCATTTTGTTCGTCACAAATTGAGATCCCCAAAAACTACCTCAGATGTGTACTTTTTCATTCTCTTTTTGCCGCCCGTGTTTATCACACAAGGTAAATATTTTTTTCTGTAACTGCCTTTAGGCATATCTCAGTGATATCATCCTCTTTTGGGTACATAGTTTTTCTTCATCAGCTTGGCCTTTTTTTACCTTGTGAAACGAAGAAGGTAGTAAGTCGCTATCAACACGATTTAAAGCAGCTTGGGCGGAGTTGATATGCCAAGGCGCTGGTGGTAGCGGCGAATAGTGGGGATAATTTTAGAATTCTCCCACGCAATTGTATGGGGTTGTACTGTGCACATTTCAAAAGAAGCCGACGATAGCGAAAAGCGAAATCAAACCCCAAATGTGTAAAGGGCGGATAACATTATCCAGCGGATAAGTGATTGCAAAACGTGCTGCGCTATCCACTAAATTCTTGGGTTTCAGGTGACGTCACAAGCTTTGCTGAAGTTGGTGTCCGGCATGTTGGTGTCCTTCGAGTGTCAAATTTATGAATAATTAGTCGATTTCTAGAGTGAAGCCCTCTCTCTTATCGCCGTATTATTTCGCCAACTACATGAATATCCAGAAAGAAAAAAGCGTTAAAAGTATCTGGCATTCATCTTAAGGTATCCCAGTGCTCTCTGAGTATGCCGAAATTTTAGAGAGTTGGAAGGAAAGATGTTTGCAAACGATCTCGGTCATCGGGGTTGACCCTGCAAACATACCAGCCGAGAAGTTCAGTCCAAAATGCTTGCCTCCTGTAGAAGTGTCGGACTTGCTGAGTTACCTCGTTCTTGAGACCAGCTTCTACACCAAGAAGCAGTTCAAGGCGTTCAAGAGGCTAGAGGCGTTTAATCAAATGGCATCGGGACTTGTAACCTCAGTTGTAGGCAAAGTAATCGCCGGGAAGTATGTCGTGAGAGCACGAGCTTGGCATTCACAGCATATGAATGATCCTTTAGTGAACATTTGGGTCATTTCCGAAAACGATGGTCTTGTAAGCCCATTGCTTGGGATGCAAAGCTGGACTGGCTGAGTCATGCTCACATATCGCGAGTGTTCTATTTTATGTTAGAGGCAACTACTCGAATTCATGGCAAGCTCGCTGGGTGTCACGAAAACTCAGACCCCTCGAAGTGTTCTCCAAGCTTCCGAAGTGCTCCATGATTCGATAGTGCATAGCATAAAGCATGAACCAATTGTTTTATAACATAACCGGTGGAATAATGCAACAAATCCGACGCGAAAGACGGATAACAATATCAAGAGTGATTCTTCAGTGAAGCGAATCGTGACGGCGCCCAGCATATGCCGAGTCTTCTTTCCCGTTGTTTTTCTCTTTCTGCCTCATTTAGGAACTCTAGCCCGAGGGTCGCAAAATTGTCTTCGTTTTGGGACTGGTGAGCCTAGTCTCTGTTTGTATCCATTATTATCGCGAAATATTTAAGAATTTTAACAGAGCGACAACAAGGATCTGTGCGACGAAGTACAAAACAGTTAACAAACGTCCCTTTCGGCTCGTCAAAATCACGCCACATTTTAATACTTTGGTGTTGCAGCAAGCGCATTTGATCCAGTTAACTGTGAATGAAAAGCTCAAAATTAACGGGAAAAATGGAGGAAATCTAAGCTAAATGAAGTCTTGTGTCACTCTAAAATGTTTTAATACTCAACGATTGGACGATTTTGCGAAACGTGCAACTTGCGGCCTTGTTTTTGCTGCTTCAGTTGGATCAAGACCCAAAAGGTCAAAATACACGCGGCGTTACCAGGAGTGATCATGAGTCGAGTTTATCCCTTGAATTTTCGGGGGGTCTGAGTTTTCGGGGTCTGAGTTTTCGTGACACCCCAAGCTTGCTTGCACTCAGATAAAATGCTCATGGATTTTGCCGACATATGTCATTGAAGTGCCGTATGCGAGGGCTAAAGACATCGATGTCTCATCGGCTAAGAAGCTCAAAGAAAAGCTCGACCAAAAAATCGAGGATCTACAACAGCCGCAAGCCTCCAACCATAGAACAACTTCTAGTTTTCCTGTTCTTCCGCTTGATCTTAGGTATAGCGCATTAGATCATATATCTAATGAATTTTGCGCTATAGAAATAATAAAACTATTAAATTATTATACGAAAAAATCCTTAGTCTTTATGCTTTCCACTTTTGCTCGAACAGCCAACAACAATGCATAAAACCATCCCTTCTTTCTCACATTACCCTGGCTCCAGAGGTTTCTCTTTTTCTCCCTGTTTACAATCCTTTCGGGCTACGAAGCAGCGAGATTGGCCGGGCTGCGTAGCAGCGTCTCTTTTTCTCGGAGCCGCGAGCGAGAAACCTCTGGTGGAAAGCGTTGGGAGCCTCAGTTTCATGTATTCAAATTTTGAAGACTGCTCTGATTGGATGGTTATTTTAATCCTTAAATCCGTAACAAGATTGGTCGAAAAAATGTTACTATGGGTAGGGTGTACCGGGAAATTGGTCATGATTGAGGGGGGTAGCCATAGTGATTTTGTTGACAACATTTCAAAAGCTAAAAGTGTGACTTATGAGTGAAGCGTTTTAAAGTGATATAAAGTGATTTTTCGTTTGTTAAGACATAATATCAGCATCTACATGGCTTTATCTAGGAGTTTGTTTGACAACACACTTCCTACAATTCTTGATAAGCGTTTTCCGGAGATAGAACAATTCTCGGAGGAAGAGAGGAGCGCTTTGTTTGGTATTCTAAGCCATGAGGATGTCTTCGCCATATTGCCGACTGGACATGGCAACCTGAAATTCTAAGGTGGTGGCACAGAAGTATTTAAAAACATTCAAAATGGTTTGAGTAAAATGCTCTATGATAAATATATAATTATGAAAATTTTTCGAATCTCACCTCCGTTTGCAATCTTGGTTTCGGATCTTTCGCGTCAAATATATTTGGATCCAAACGAAGAAGTGAATTATTGCTATATTCTTGTGAATCAGCTATATTATGGTCTTGAGAAATAAGTTTTCGTTTAGTAGTATTTTCTTTGTTGCTGTCACGAAGCGGCGCGCAGTTCTTCTTTCTTGTTCGGAAGAGGCTAGCGGTTGACGGGGAATCCTTCGCGCATCTCTTCTCTCGAATAGAACTTTCGACATTCACAGCTGTGCTAAATTGTATGCTACTTTCTTTACGAAACTGGATGATCTCTTTGTGCTGTTCTAAAACTTTTTCGTATTTTAGAACGGTTCTGTAACACTTCTGGCACAAAACTTGCAAAACTCCAACTATGTCTCGCACTTTATCATCGAACACAACTTCAAATCGCTCGAGAAAATCACAGTGATTTGGCTGGAAAATATTACATGAGAAGCGACCACTTATTTTGATGTTCACATCGCATATCCTGCAAGAGACGTTAGGACAATTGAAAACCTTTTTGATCGGAGTTCTGCTGACTGTTTGCATATCAACATTTCGAGACATGCGAAACTTTGACAAGTTATAAACACAAAGAACTTTACTTTACCGCCCCTCCCACTGTATATTTTTTCGTTTACAAATAGAAAATATACCTCCCTCCCTCTTACGAATCTGTTATATGATCGCCCTCTCCTGATTGGTCGACTCAAAAGTGGTATTATCGATAGATGTCACTCATTTGAATACATGAAAGTGAGGCTCTAAACGCTTTCCACCAGAGGTTTCTCGCTGCTACGCAGCTCGGCGAATCTCGCAGCTTCGCAGCTCGAAAGGATTGTAAACAGGGAGAAAAAGGAGAGAAAAAAGAGAAACCTCTGGAGCCAGGGTATTCTCACATGGACTCTTCGTTAGATACGGTTTGTTTACGTTCGAGGGACACCAAGATAGCGGATAGTAACCGTTGCTAAGCTATTAGTCATGTGGGTGAAACCCAAGAATAGAGATTTCTCTATTTGGATAGTGTTTAGAAAGCAAAAACGATTTTAAAAACACTTTGAACACTCAGAACTTGAAGGGTCCTAATTAGACTTACTTAAGTATTTATAGATGATGTTGTCATGTTTTTTGTTAAGCGGCCATGTGCCATTGATTAAGTCGGCCCCTTAAGCTGCTTAGCTTTTATTACTACCTGCTAAAATAAAGGTTGTCTTTCTGTCTGTCTGTCTGTCCTTCAGAGCACAGATGAATAACTAAACGCGGTACTTGCCGCCGAGTGTTATTTGAAACGAATTACTGACATTCGATTCGGGGAGAAAATACCGCTAAGTAGTTATCGTGGAAAATTTCTGTTGCAAACGCTTACCAAATGGCCACAATTTAACTGAAGATGTTTCAAAACATACACTTTAATTTCCAACGCTTTTTGTCGAAAAGGATGAGTATTGTCTGTTTGTAAGAAACGAAGATGTCATAATTTCATCGCCAATGCCATACGGAAACGAGTTTTATTTTTCCATCACAGAAAACACACGTATTTGTTGAAAGTCTGCCAACATGTTTCATTGGATATCTTGTATGTGTCCAAGTTCGGGAAGTGATCTGATTCTTTTGCGAGCGGTGGAAGCGACCTTTAGCTCGACCCTGAGAATCATGTGCTTGACCATTTATGATAGCCCACGGCTATGACAAATGAGTAAATTGTCATTATTTTTTATGAAACTAACAGACATTTTGCAGAGGTAGCTAAGCAAAACACATTAATTACACATGTCGAAAGATCTCCTACTTGTTTTTTTTATTCAGTTAATAACGTTGAATCTCCTTATCACCATACCTTAATCAAGAAATCGTAGAAATCGTAAAAGTCGCAAATGTGATACATATTGAGCGTATTAGTTATACATGATACAAAATAGTAATGTAGGCTGTTATCAACTAGATATTTTAAAGCAGCAGCTTAGATATCACGGTGGTTAATCTGGAGCGTTAAGGCGTTCCAAAAGTTTCTCTCATCCCTCGAAGAAAATAAAATCACTGAAATTTGTTAAATACACTTTTTTGTGATCGATCAATTGTGAGATAATCTTTTCCATAGCTAAACAATAAAAGTCGGCTGAGAAGGTTCTCTGTAAAGAGTGAAAAAATGTGATAGGACGTCGAAATTATACAGAGGTTATGAGTTTAATACAGGCTGAAAAACAAGAAGTTATCATTCGCCGAGATTCCTGAGATCTTATGGCTACTGTATTGATGGAGGTGCACACAATAGCCCAATGTGTCCGTGTTTGGATAGTGAATGCGTCAGGCGAGCGTCGCCCATTTATGTTGTTGTGGATCATCTTCTGCTGTGGTTTTACAAGCCAATTCTAGAGTTACAATCTCTCGCACAGCCAATGTGCAAGTAAACAGATACCTTTTATCTGCAGAAAAAGGCAATCCTTATATCACAGACAAACTATGCACTCCTTGACCTAAGTTTATTTAGTCATAAAGTCATACGTGTCATTTCCATGCAAAGGCAAACCACAATGCCAAAGTTGTACAAGTGTTACGAAATGCCGCCGCAACAAAGTTTTATCGTCTTGGTTGTTACAATATCTTGCACAGGCAATATGAAAGTAAGCTGACGGCTGCAACTGGGTTTTTTCTGTTACTGTCAGTGTTCCTTTTCTCTCTTCTGTCCGATATTACCTGGCTGCTTTCTTCCTAGAGTACCTATTCCCGTGCGCAAGGCTTTTTGACAACTGCAGCGATGTAAAGATATCAGGAAAAAAAAGCGATTTGGCGCGAAAGGTTTTGACAAGATATCTTTGCGGCCGCTATCCGGTGTAGGATTCGGTTCGGGAGAAAGAAAATAAGAACGAGCGAAAATAAAAACGAAATATGCCTGCATTTTTAGTACGATCTACAATTTTGAGTTTTAGACTGTTTAAATCTCCGACCCACTTTTTTTTTTTGTGTCGCACTACAGTTAAGGATGTTTGGTATCGTTCTTAGAATACTACCAACTTCAGTAACAGAGACGGTCTCGTTAGACAATGCTTCTTAGATCCTAATTTTCAACTTAAGAAAAATCTACCGCCTCAGCAGTCATGTCTGGGGGACGGCTGAACTCTAATGAAGATAACAAGATTTCGTGCGGATAATAGACATCAAAACACGGCAAATGAATTATGGTTTTCGATAGGGAATAATTCGTATAGCATCTACCACTTTCATAAATGGCTGTCGAATTAATATTCTTTTGTTAAAATTTAAATTAGCCTTTCTGGCCTCTTTCTCCAGTACAAAATTTAAAAGAATACATTATCTCAAGCGAGGCCAGAAAGGCTAATTTAAGTTTAAACAAAAGAATATTAATCCGGCAGCCATTTATGAAAGTGGTCAATATGTTACTCATAACGGGTACCTACAATGTACGTGTCAAATTGCACGATGAGGCAAATCGACGTTTCTTCAACATCTTTTGTCCGGAGACACTGTAGTCAGGAGACAAGAAGACAACACTATGGAAATTTTATATAAACAGCGTCCAGGAATCCTGAGAATTTTTCACCTGTTTTTGCTCTAACTTTTCCCTGACCCCTTAAATAGTCGTGGGAAAAAAGGCTGTAACCGAATCAACATGTATCAAAAATGATGTTAGCGCCCTTAAGTTTCATAAGTAACTTACCCTCGTTTATTTTGAATCGTTTTAAAATGCCATGTCACAGTTTTCCAGTTCATTGGTTGATGCTCCTTTTTACGATGTTAAAAGTGTTTTTTTCTCTTTTTTAGTTTCTTTTAAAAATAGAATCTGTAGTTCTAGATGTTTGTGGTCAGGCCAAGGGCCAAAGTAATTACAAAAGCTAATCACAACAAAGGAAATAAATTCTTTATACAAAGCCGGCGAGAGCACAAAACAAAAACAGGAAAACGTCCGAAGCAGTGCGATTGACCGAGTGGTGATCGGTTCGATTATTCAATTTGATTGACTAACAGGGTAATGCTTGTCGATAACTGTCAGCGCTCATTTATAGCTTATAGGCTCTAAGTTTAAGCATATGGGTTTTAGTTTTTTGCTTTGTATCAAACACGGGGTGTCGTATTTCGTCTCTACATTATAGAAATTAAAAACAATAAGTGTTATATTTTTAATCGCTATTTTATCTGAATTAACGGAGCTCTGAGTAATCGAGAAAATACTGCTAAATAGACATTTTAAAACTTTTTCAGCACCGGACAACGTTTTCGCAGTAAGGGTATGTAGCGATGTACTGAACTTAGATAAACCGCTGATGAAAATGCCATGAATCAGTATTACATTGAGTTTTTCGGTATGAGTCTCATCTGTATGTAGGAAACGAAGTTGTCATAATATCTTCGCCGAAGCCTCGACAAATTCGCATCCTTTTTATTCGCTTGACGTTCAATTATCACAAACCATGTATCACTTCAAAGGTTATATAATCAAATTCGAAATAAGAGAATTCGCCTATTTCAATCATAGCAACCACGTTTGTTCCACGTGTTCGACTTAGCTGAAAGGTGACGAGAATGTTTGTCCCTGCTAGATTTCATTGGTTATCTGATATGTGTCAAAAACCGAGAAGAGATCTGTTTCTTTACGTGCAGAGGACGCAACATTTAGGTTGATTCACGAGCTTCTCCATACTTGTTATCCCGCAGTTACGTCAAATCACTAAGTTGTTACTTGCGTGGCGTGTAACCAAATCTGGGTCGTAACGTCTGAAGTAATTGAGGCTTTCAACACGCTACGAGTTTAGAATTTTTGCAGAAATGGTCAAGGTTAATGCACACGTCGAGAGACGTGATCCTCACTGGGCATCGTTTTTAGTTAAAAGCATTGTATTTTCTTTATTGGATTATCTTAATCAAGTTATCGTACACACTCCACTGAAGTACCTTAATCCATAGTTCTTGTGTATTGAGCTTACGCTTTGCTTCATTGTGTGATAATAAACGTAATAACCCTTTCTACGAATGGAAAAGAGAAATGTGTCAATAGTAAAACTGTAATGTATGAAAACAGAGGTCTGAGCTCGCTACAAATTGAAACTGAGCTGTTATTATTCACTTGAGTATTCATAACAGATTAACTCAAACAACAAACTAAGCCGATTTATCACGGTGTGGCGGTTTTTTCGAGAGACCTTTGGGTTGCGGTGTTGATAGAGGAACACATTAAGTATATTACTAATGTTTCTGTGAATCTGTTTCCGCTGAACAAGGTGTATGCCAAATGGCTAATCTATTTCTAAGTACGGGGTTTTACAAGCCGATTACTAGAGTTACAATCTCTCGCACAGCTAAAGTGCAAGAAAGCCGATGACTTCAACTAGGCATTTTCAATTACTACACTCCTCCTCTCTGTTTTGTCCAGCTATAGCTGAGTCTGCTTTCTTCTTTGAAAACCTATGACCGTGCATAAGGCTTACGGCTGGTGCAGCAATATAAAGATAAATGAAAAAATAGTTTGACACTATAGATGTAACGAAATTCAAGTAGTTTCCTGCAACTTAAAAGAAATAGAAGTTTACAGCAGTTGGGTTTTGTATTTGGAAAATTTTTCACCGAATTTTATGAAGTCAGGCTATGCATGAATACACCCAAAATACTTTAAGACGTCAATCGGCAGGTTTGGATTAGGCCTAATAAGGCATATTACCTTCACTTTTCCTTATTTGTATAACAGTCATTCTTAAATTTGAGCTGTGTAATTTAATTATTTCTTGTGGTTTTCCGTAACTGAGATTGTTGAATATTGATTTTGAAGTTTTGGGATCATGTTCTGTTTTAGAGTTTTGCATGGTTATACTTAATATACATGTGTGCTACTGGTCCACATGAATCACCAACCTACACTTGTGAAGCTTGAGATCAATAAACCTTCCCATTGTCAATGTTGTCTGAGAAACTTTTGATTGCAATACAGTAAACGATTCCTGGCCCTCATTTGCTATAACATGTTTCACGTGCACGTTTACACTGTTCTCGACTACCGAAGGTCTGTAATTTTTCGGTAAAACAGGTGTGATGGGGCTTATCACGAAGGGTGATACAGTTTTATTTTTTGCGGTATCAAAACAGTTCGACTAAAACTCTTGAACGCTGAACTTTATTGCGTGTTTTACTTTAAATTACGCAATTTTACACCTGCCTTACAAACCACTTTAGTTCACTTGACTTTGTTAACCCGCCAGACACTGGTAAAAATGGACCCTCTTCACGCTGAGTGAGTTTCTATAAAAGATTCTTCCTTGATACTGTTTTACTGGATAAAAGATCTACTGCTAAATGCGCAGGGGGGCGATGAACTCCGCTGAAGATGCACGATCTGCCTGTCGAAATTAGACGGCAAACACTTATGCAGTATTTTGTATTTACAGGACATTAATCATGGTCATCGATGTGTAGTCATTGCTGGGGTATAGGTTGCCCTAGGCGGTATCCATTTTTAGAGTAAAGTTCTTCGTGTCACATTGCAGGGTGAGGCTCGTCGACCTACCATACGACTCTCTCGGGGAGAAACTCGTAGTAGTGTGCTTTTCTTTTTTTTTCCTAGACTAGTTGCATTTACCATTGTGGTGACACCCACAGTACACTGCCGCAGCCTCATTACTTAGGGGACCGATAAACTCTATTGACGATTACACGATTTCCTGCGGACATTATAAACAACAAAGAATGATGTTTTATTTTGTGTTCACAAGACATTAATCATGGTCACCGATGGGTAGCCATTTATGGGGCATAGGTTACCTATGGAAGTATCCATTTTAAGGGTAACTTCGGGTCACATTGGGTGGTGAGGTCCGTCGACCTTACATACAACACCCTTAAGGAGACACTCGTAATGGTACGCTTTCTTCTCTCTATTTCTATGCTAGCTGCATTCACTATCGTGGTGACACCCACATTATATTGTCGGAGCCTGAACGTTTTCTTGTAGCGCAGCCAGGAAATTTTTGTTTCTTCAACCAAATTGTCAATCCATCAGTCATTCAATCAATATGGGCGTTATAAATTTACCTTGTCGCGGTTCTTGGCAAGCTCATCACAGCTTGATTTTTACGGCCTCAATCATCGATGGGTTGTCGTAAATAGCGCAAAGGCTATTTTTAAGGAGGTATCCGATAAGAGAGTAACTCACTGCCAGGATCCTCGACGCTACCCACATCACTTTGAAAGAGATGAGTAATTCTCTCTAGGAATGGCACATCTTTCCAATCACTTTCTAACTCTTTTTGTATTCGCTGTTGTTTTGACGACTTCAAATGCTTGGAGACGTCGAAGAAGGCGACGGTGGAGTTGTTTGCCTGTCCGATGCAAAGTTAGCAATTGGGAAGCTTGGACCTCCTGTAGTCAATCTTGTAGCGGAGGTGCGACCACGCGCACCCGGCAAATAACGCTCAGGGAGTCTTGTGGAGGAAAATGCCCATACCATCTAAGCGAAACTAAAATCTGTAACCCGTACTGTTGTCCTGTTGATTGTGTTTTCGCTTGGAGTGTATGGAGTAGGTGTATTGGATGCGGAAAATCGACTCAATCTCGTTCCCCAAACATTAGGCAGCAAAGTTCCTGCTATGGACGAATTTGTCCTGCGAAAGAAACTCGGGCTTGTAACACTGGGATGTAAGTACTTTCTTATTTGCTTTAATACCTGGATGGTTTCTTTTTCTTTAATCTTAAGGTTATGTAATTCAGTTTGGACAACGCTCCAGACGACATTTGAGTAAAGATGGCATCATGCAAAATCGTACTAGGCCAAAACCAAACGCCTCTAAATTTTTCATTTATTATATTCGATATTTAGTAAAATTTCAAATTAAGAGTTTAAAGATTCATAGTTAAGCCGTTACTCAGTAACTGGCCAAGATTCGGAAAAAAGTATCAAAAAAATTCAGGAACGGCCAACGCTTTGGCAGTAAAGAGACGGAAAAATGAAAATGGCTTGAATCAGTATTACAGTCACGCTTCTTGTCG